>NW_023276808.1:8739961-8764730 GCF_003668045.3 Cricetulus griseus
AAAAATGTTAAAAAAATACACAAATTGTGGCAAGTTCTCTGCCCATGATTCACCTCTTCCAGGACACTACACACACATAGAAATCAGAATACTTAAAATTTTAATGATTATGTTATTTCTATGTCATGTTCCCATGTATCATCTCTGCAAAACTTTCTATATCCATACAGAAGAGAAAGCTTATAAATTTGAAGCATGTGGGAAAAACCTTTCTTGGGTTCTTCAAGCTTAACTCTCATTACAGAAACCACACGAGAAAAAAACACTCACAATGTTAAAATGTGGCAAGTTTATTGGAGTGATCAAATTGTCTAATCTAATACAGCATCAGTAATGGAATAAAACCTATAAATCATACAGAATTTTAAAAAAATCTTTTAAAGAAGTTCTTTCCCCACATCCTGTCCACCATAGGCTGCCATTGGTGTTATTGATTTTAGTCATTCTGATTGCAGTAAGATGATATCTCAGAGTGGTTTTGAGCTGCATTTTCCTGATGGCTAAGGATGTTGAGCACTTTCTCAACTTTCTTTCTTCCATTTTAGAATCCTCTGTTGAGAATTATCTATTTAGTTCTGCACTCCACTTTTTAATTACATTGTTTGGTGTTTTGGTAGCTAGCTTATTGTGTTCATTGAATATTTTGGAGATCAACCCTCTGTCAGATGTGGGGTTGGTGAAAATCTTTTCCCATTCTGATGGGCTGGCGTTTTACCTTGCTGACTGTCCTTTGCCTTACAGAAGCTTCTCAGTTTCAAGAGGTCCTATTTATTAATTGTCAATCTCAATGTTTGTGCTACTGGTGTTATGTTCAGAAAGTGGTCTCCTGTACCAATTTGTTTGAGGGTACCATCTACGTTCTCTTCTAGAAGGTTCAGTGTGGCTGAATATATGTTGAGGTACTTGATCCATTGGGAATTAAGTTTTGTGTATGGTGATAGCTATGGATCAGTTTGCAATCTTGTACATGTCAGAATCCAGTTATACCAACACAATTTGTTGAAGATGCTTTGCTTTTTCCATTGTATAACTTTAGCTTCCTTGTCAAAAATCAGGTGTCCACAGGTGTGTGAATTAATATCAGGGTTTTCAATTAGATTCCATTGGTCAACATGTCTATTTTTATGCCATTACCAAGCTGTTTTCAGGAATATGACTCTGTAACAGAGCTTGAATTCAGGGATGGTGATGCCTTCAGAAGTTCCTTTATTGTACAGGGTTGTTTTGGCTATTCTGTTTTTTTTGTTTGTTTGTTTGTTTTTCCATAAGAAGTTGGGTACTGTTCTTTCAAGGTTTGTGAAGAACTGTGTTGGGATTTTGATCGGAATTTTATTGAATCTGTAGATTGCTATTTCCAAGATTGTCATTTTTACTAGGTTGTTGCTACCTATCCAAGAGCGTGGGAGATCTTTCCATTTCCTTTAATTAATTTCATTATTTAAAGACTCAAAGTTCTTACTATAAAGGTCTTTATCGTTTTTAGTTAGTGTTACCCCAAGATATTTTATGTTTTTAGTTGCTATTGTAAAAGGAGATGTTTCTCTGATTTCCTTCTCAGCATATTTATCATCTGTATATAGTAGCGACACATATTTTTTGAGTTAATCTTGTGTCCTGAAACTTTGCTGAAGGTGTTTATCAGCTGTAGTAGAGGAACACTCCTCCATTGCTAGTATGAGTGCAAACTTGTACAACCACTTTGGAAATCAGTATACAACTGTGAGATACCATCTTACTCTTGTTAGAATGGCTAAAATAAAAAACAACAATGACAGTTTATGCTGGAGAGAACGTGGAGAATGGGGAACACTCCTCCACTGCTGGTGGGAGTCCCAACTTTGACAGCCACTTTGGAAAACAATGTCGCAGCTCCTCAATAAAATGAGAATGAGTCTACCAAAGGATTCAGCAATATCAATCTTAGGCATATATCCAAAAGAAGCACATTCATACAACAAGGACATCTCTTCAGTGATGTATATAGGAGCACTATTTATAATAGGCAGAAACTGGAAGCAGCCTAGATGCCCCTCACCAAAGAATGGATAGAGAAAATGTGATACATTTACACAATGGAGTACTACTCAGCAGCAAAAAAAAAAAAACAATGGAATCTTGAAATTTGTAGGAAAATGGATGGAACTAGAAGAAACCATTCTGAGTGAGGTAACCCAATCACAAAAAAACAAACATGATATGTAGTCACTCATATGTAGAGTGTAGACATAGAATAAAGGATTACCAGCCTACAATCCACACTGCCAGAGAAGCTAGTAAACAAGGAGCACCCTAAGAGAGTCATACATGGTCCCATGGAGAAGAGGAAAGGGTCAAGATATTCTGAGAAAATTGAGAGCATGGGAAGAGGGGGGAGGGAGCTATGAGGATGAAAAGGGGTGAAGAGGAGGGGCAAGGAGGACGAGGGAGCAGAAACGTTGAGTCAGGGGAAGAATAGAAGATAACAATATTGGAGATACCATAATAGTGGGAGACATTTTAGGTTTAAAGAAAAATCCAGCACTAGGGAAATGTGTGGAGGTCTACAAAGATGACACCAGCTAACAATCTAAGCAACAGAGGAGAGGCTACCTTAAATGCCTGCCCCTTATAATGAGATTGATGACTGACTTTTATGCCATCCAATAGCCCTCATCCAGCAGCTGGTATAAGTAGAAGCAGACACCCACAACTCATCTGTGAACTGAACTGGAATCCAGATGCAGAGAAGGATGAGTGAAGAGTAAAGGGGTCCAGACCAGGTTGGTGAAACCCACATGAACAACTGACCTGAACTTCGGTGAACTCTTGCTCCCCGGACTGATAGCTGGGATACCAGCATGGGACTGATCCAGACCCAAGGAACATGGGTTTCATTAAGGAAACCTTGGAAACCTATAGGACCTCCTGTAGTAGTCCAGTACTTATCCGTAGCATAGGTCTGGACTTTTGGAGCCCAATCCACATAAATGAATACTCCTTGAGCAAAGACACACGGGGTTGGGCCTAGGTCTTAGCCCAAGGGATATGAAAGACTCTGATGACACCCTATGGAAGACCTCACCATCCAGGGGGAGCAGAAAGGATATATGATATGTAGGGTTTTAGTGGGGGTGGTAGGAGAGGACGGGAGGAAGAAGGGAACTGGGATTGTCATGTAAAAGAATCTTGTTTCATTTCAAATAAAAACTCTGAATAAAAAGAATAATTGTCAGATAAGAATTACATTTCCAATGTCCAGTCCCTTTATATTTGGCAAATTTGGAGAAAGTTTTGTATTATCTATCCTTAGTTCAAACTTTATACCAAAACAATTTTTTTGTCATAACTTGTATTACCATCCTATAATTGGCCATTTAGGGTTTTTATTAAACCAACCAAGTGGTTTTTCCACAACAGGAATAAAAAAATGCAAAATTTAAAAAAAATCCTATAGTGGCTCCCTCTATTTTAGTATCTCTTTTCTTATACTCCTCTATTTTTCCCCTGACTCAATCTTACTAATCCGTAATGTCCTCCTCTCCCCTCCTCTTCTCACATTCTCTTTTTCATAAGTCCATCTCCCCTCCCCCCATGTTCCAAACTATCTCAGGAGAACTTGTTCCTATCCCATTCTCTGGAGGATGATGTATGCCTCTCTTTGGGTCCTCCTTTTTTTCCTACCTTTCCTGGTGATGTGGTTTGTTGGGTGGCCATACCATGATCCATATCTAAATCCACTATATGATTGAGCACAAAGCATGTTTGTCTTTTTGTGACTGGGTTACCACACTCAGGATAGTTTCTTCTAGTTCCATCCATTTGTCTGTGACTTTCAAGTTTCCATTGTTTTTTTTTCTGTTGAGTAGTATTCCATTTTGTAAATGTACCACATTTTCTTCATCCATTCCTCAGTGGAGGGGCATCTAGGTTGCTTCCAGGTTCTTCCTCTTTCAAACAATGCTGTTATGAACATAGTTGAACAGATGTCTTTGTTGTATGAATGTTCATCTTTTAGGTATTTGCCTAAGAGTGGAAATGTAGACTGAGTCCCATTTTCCTGAGGAATTGCCATATTGATTTCCAAAGTGGCTTTATGTGTTTGCACTCCCACCAGCAGTAGAGGAGTGTTCCCCTTTCTCTACATCCTCTCCAGCATAACCTGTCATTGGTGGTTTTGATTTTAGCCTTTCTACAGGAGGAAGATGGTATCTCAGTGTTGTGTTGATTTGCATTTCCCTCATGGCTAAGTCTATTAAGCACTTTCTCAAGTGTCTTTTCATCATTCTAGATTCCTCTATTGAGAAGTCTCTATTTAATTCTGTACCCCACTTTTAAGTGCATTTTTTGGTGTTTTTGGTGATGAACCTTTTGAGTTCTTGTATAATTTGGAAACCAGTCCTGTGTCACATGTGGGGTTGGTGAATATCTTTTGCCATTCTTTGCCATTTTGTCTTGTTGCCCTATCCTTTGCTTTACAGAAGCTTCTCATTTTCAGGAGGTCCCATTTATAAATTGTAGATCTCAGTGTCTGTGCTACTGGTGTTATGTTCAGGAAGAGGTCCTCTGTAGCAATTGTTCGAGGCTACCTCCTACTTTTTCTTCTAAGAGTTTCAGTGTGGGTGGATTTATGTTAAGGTCGTTGATACATTTGGACTTGAGTTTTGTGCATGGCAATAGATACTGACAAATCTTCAGTCTTCTACACATGAACATCCAGTATGCCAGCACAATTTTCTGAAGATGCTTCCTTTTTTCCATTGTATAATTTTAGCTTCATTGTCATAATCAGGGGTGCATAGGTGTTTTAATCCATATAATTGTTATCAGTGTCATTCCATTTGTTTAACTGTTTTGAATTATTTCCTTTGTTGTTTTGTGATTGAGCATCAGTTGAGCTGTGTTTACCTGAAACAAACTGAGGTATAAGGAGCTGATTACCCATTGCAAGATATCAGTCCTCTTCTGGTGATAACTCTAGAGCATGGTGCTTCAATTGTTTATTAGTTTTTTATCTGTAGCTCAAGGGTCTGAAAGAAGAGTTTAAGGTTCACATTGAGGGAATTTTGTGAAAGTTTTGAAGTCTTTGTTTATTTAATTTTTATATACATAGAATTAGAGGGAGCTAGGAAACATTAGTGAAGATCAACCTTTTCCTTTCCTATGTTTTCTTTGTTCTTTTGATTAAATGTTGGCTGTATTTTTCCTGCCTTATTTCTTGGCTTTTTCTCTAAAGCCTGTTCACTCTTTCAAATATATTTTACATATTTTTGATTGTTGTACCGTTCTGACAAGTATAGACCTCACAAAATATGAATCTGTATATTGATTTTCTGTAATGTATAAGGATAACAGAGTTACATTCATTTTCTTAAAAATGATGGACCTTACCAATTTGTCTTAATAAAATTTCTCTGTTTTGCAGATTTTTTTAATTTTAATTAGCAACAAGATTGTTTTACATGTCAATCCCAGGTCCCTCTCCATCCCCTCCTCCACTACTACCCACCCAACTAAAACCCTACCTATCACATATCCTTTCTGCTCCCCAGGGATTGTGAGGCCTTCCATAGGGGGTCATCAGAGTCTATAATATCCTTTGGGATAGGGCCTAGGCCCATCCCCATGTGTCTTGGCTCAGAGAATATCCCTCTATGTGAAATGGGTTCCCAAACTCCTCACCTATGCTAGTGATAAGTACTGATATTCTACCAGAGTCCCCATAGATTTCTGAGGCCTTCCCACCGACTTCCATGCTTATGCAATCTGGCTCAATCCCATTGTGTTTTCCCAGGTATCTGTCTGGGGACCAAGAGCTCCCCGTTGTTCAGGTCAGCTGTTTCTGTGGGTTTCCCTAGCCTGGTCTGGACCCCTTTGCTCTTCACTCATCCTTCTCTGCATCAGGATTCCAGTTCAGGTCAGTGAAAAGTTGTGGTTGTCTGCTTCTACTTACATCAGGTGCTGGATGAGGGCTATTGGGTGGCATATAAGTCAGTCATCAATCTCATTATCAGGGGAGTGCATTTAATGTAGCCTCTCCTCTGTTGCTTACATTGTTAGTTCATGTCATCTTGTACATCTCCAGACATTTCCCTAGTGCCTGATTTCTTTTGAAGCCTAAAATCTCTCCCTCTTTTATGATATCTCCTTTCTTGTTTTCTTCTATTCTTCCCCCAACTCAAAGTTTCTGCTCCCTCATATCCTCCTCACCTCTCCTCTTATTAAAATTCAGTAGTCTTCATATATATATATATATATATATATATATATATATATATATATATGTCAAATTGGGTGAGAAAGAAATCAGACAAGAACTTTAATTCTTTAAGAAGGAAATTGAAGAAGCTATCATAAAATAGAAAGGTCTCCCATGCTCTTGCATAGATGGGATCAACATAATAAAAGGGCAATCTTCCCAAAAGCATTCTATAGATTCAATGCAATCCCCATCAAAATCCCAGCACAATTCTTCACAGAACTTGAATGAACAGTTCTCAATTATATGTGGATAAACAAAAAGATACATGATAAGAAAAGCAATCCTGTATAATAAAGGAACTTCCATAGGTATCACCATTCCTGAATTCACACACTACTATAGAACAATAATAATGAAAACAGCTTGGTATTGGCACAAAACCTGACAAGTAGACCAAAAGGATTTAATCAACGACACTGATATTAATACACACACCTATGAAAACCTTATTTTTGTCAAAGAAGGAAAATTATAAAATGGAAAAAAGGAAGTATCTTCAACAAAGGGTGCTGGCATTACTGGAAACAGACATGTACAAGACTGCAGATAGATCCATACTCATTGCCATGCGCAGAACATAAACCCAAATTGATCAAGACCTCAACATGTAACCAGTCACATTGAACCACTCAGAAGAGAAGTTGGAAGTATACATGAATGAAATGGCACAGGACACCACTTGCTGAACATCACACCATTAACACAGACATTTAGATTGAGAATTAATAAATGCGAACTCCTGATACTGAGAAGCTTCTGTAAGGGAAAGGATAGATTTAACCAGACATTAGGGCAGCCTACAGAATGGGAAAAGATCTTATGCAACCCAGCTTCTGACAAAGGCCTGATCTCGAAAATATAAAATGAACTTAAGAAAATAGTAACCCAAACACAAAATACTCCACTTAAAATGGGGGTACAGATCTAAATAGAGAATTCTCAATACAGAAATTGCAAATGGTCATAAGCCACTTAGGGAATTGCTCAACATCCTTAGACATCTGGGCAATGAAGATCAGAACATCTCTGAGATACCATTTTAACTGTCAGAATGGCTAAAAAAAAACACCAATGGCTGCTTATACTGGAGAGGATGTGGAGAAAGTGAACACTCCTTCATTGTTGGTGGTAATGAAAACTTATATAGTGACTTGGAAATTAGTGAGGTAGTTTCTCACAAAAATGGGAATGAGTCTACCTGAAGAACCAGCGATTGCAGTCTTAGACATAAAAGCAAATGTTGTTTATGGATACCACATGTACATCTGTTCAACTATGTTCATAGCAGCACTATATGCAATAGTCAGAATCTGCAATACAAGAGAACTTGATGCCCTTCAGTCAAAGAATGGATAAAGAAAATGTCAAAAATACAAACAATATAGTACTTCTCTGCCTTAAAAAAAGTAGCAATTTGAAATTGGCAGGCAAATGGAGGAAACTAGAATAAACCATGCTGAAGCAAAGTAACCCAGACACATAAAGAGAAACATGATGTGTACTCACTAATAAGTGGACATTAGATACAGTGCAAAGAAAAACCTGCCTACAATCTATGACCCCAGAGAAGCTAGGAATCATGTAGGACTCTAGGAGGGACATACAATGATCCTCTGAGAAGGGGAAATGGAGAAGGTGTCCTGAGTAAATTGGGAGCATGAGGGGAGGGAGAAGGGACCTAAGAGAAAAAGGAGTGGAGAAGCAGAATGGAGAAGAGAAGGAGAATGCAAGTGACCAGGAAGATCAAGTTTGAGCAAGGGCAGAGAATGAGAACAACGAAAGTGATACCTTGATAGAGGAAGCCATTATAGGATTAAAAAGTAAATAGACAATAGAGAAATTCTGAGGAATGTATAAGGATACCTTCAACTAAGAATCTAAAAAGTGGGTTAGAGTGTATGGTAAATGCCATTTCCTTGTAATAAGATTGATGTCTCCCTTAAATGCCAACATATCCCCTCATCCACTACCTGATGGAAGCAGAAGCAGAAAGTCACAGGTAAGCACAGAGCCTCAAACCTTAAGTCCATTTATGCAGAGAGAGGAGTGATGAGCAAAGGGGTCAAGATCATTTTGGAGAAAAATACAGGAACAGTTGACCTGAGCAAGTGAGAGCTCACAGACTCCAGAGTGACAGCGGTGGAACCTGTGTAAGCCAAAGCAGCCCCCAGTGGGATTCAAGTTGGGGAGATTTGCATCTTTTGGGGCCACTGGAAGTAGAACCCGAATTTATCTTTATTCCATGAAATGGCTTTTTGAATCCCTTTCCATATACCGGCTTACTTTTTCAACCTCGATACTGGAGGGAGGGCCTTTGTTCTGCAAAAAAAAAAAAGTGAAAGACTTTGATGATGCCCCATTGGAGGCCTCACCTTCTCTGAAGAGTGAATGTGGGTGGGATGGGGATCTGGTGGAGATATGGGTGGGAGAGGGAACAGAGATTGAAATGTAAAATATGAATGATTTTAATTTAAATTAAAAAAATAAAAATAACAACATGGCTGCTGATATTTAATTTCAGGAAATGTTTAAGATAAAACTGTTCAACTTACTATTTTCTAAACTTAAATAGAGAAACAAGAAGAATATAAGAACATTAAAAGCAACAAAGTCATGTCTATATTTTATGTCATTTTGGAGAGATTATGCAACAATGTGAATGTCATTTTTGTCTGTTCATGTCCACAATGTACTTGTCTCTGTAATGTTATCTTTTGATACTCAACTCTGAGTGCAAAATGATGGGCTTGCTCTATAATGAAACTTGATTTAAAGCTGTAGATTTGGGATCCTGACAATAGGTGAACAATAGGGTTCTGATGCCACAAATTTGAGCAAACCAATATTATCTTGATGAGAAGTAGAATGCCTCAGTCTCCATTAGTGAAAGCAGGCTGAGAAGAAGTCCTGGGACCTCCTGGATGAGAAGAAAACAGAGGTTCACTTGGATAGAGATTGATGGTAGATAGTATTCTATGAGAAATGTCTAAAAGCTCTAGGTTAAATCATGTGATCTGGGGGACCAATAGACTGAAGATATATATTTCAGTCACAATGAATTGAGGAGCAGATTGGAATCCACATATGTAGTTTTTCAATATATCCCACTCCCAGAGAGAGAGGTCTTGTGATCCACAAGTCAGAGGAGGTAAATCATCAGAATTACTAAAGAAATTAGAAATGGTTCATGCCTACATAGAATATAGGAATAGGTCACAGTATCCATTGTCATATAGATCTCTTAAGTTTATTCAGCTGTTTAGACATATGTATGAATGTTGGGGTCCACACCAGTTTTTCCACCATAAGGCAATGAAATTCAGGACTGGGCTCTACCTCAAAATCCTTATCCCTGGTACATTAAGATCCAGTGTTCTTGGTGTCAAGTGTGGTCAATGGAGAGACTGGTAACTCTAGTTAGCTGGGAACAAGCTGATGACCCTGAATCAGAGGACAATAAGGGCCTTTTGTGAGAAAAAGCTGATGTGATGACAATTCAGCACTAAAATGCAGCAGGATAGTGGCCTTGGGGTTTAAATGACAGCATATTAGATAATATTGATGAGTCTATTTTCTAAAGAATACATAGAATTTATGAGACTGCTTTGTGCATTGAGGACTGTTAAATTTTTATGAAAACAAGCATATTTGCAATCACTTTTCATAGGGAAATGCATTCTTAAATGCATTTAAGGTTGAGGGAAGATAGCTGGAAGGACCAAGGGCAAAAGAGCATATTCTTGGACACTTTCGGTGAATTCCTACTTTCAATGAGTTTGGAAAACCTAAAGAGCTTTGTAATGCCTTCAGAAAAGTGTATATACCCAATGTTTCCATATTTACAAGAAGATGTTGGTACATTTCTATGGTCTGATTTGTAAATACTTCAGCCTGAATGGTGATATATATATATATATATATATATATATATGCATATTGTACAGAAGGACAATTTCTTATCCTTTAATGGGTAGTTTTACACCAGAGATCTGGGTGGTTACAAGAAATCAGAGTGCTTTTGTATGTAAGTTGAACTTTTAAGTCCATTTTCTACAGAGAAGAAAAACTGAATGTAAACTGGGTAATATAAATAGACGTTCTAGATGTCTTTGACAGAAATTTGTCAGGGTACCTTATAAAGTAGAGGAAAACCAATGTACTGCACCAGATTCCAAGAGAACATTAAGTTTATAATAGACACATCTTCCAAATGTTCAATGCATGTAGGACACCAGTCTCAGAATTTCTTCTAAGATGCTGGCACTTGAAGTGGAGTTGTAGATCCCATGTGTTAGCAGGGTAGGTGAATATCCACTGGGTCAATGGTAGGTGGTCTGTAGTATTCTCAACAAGAGCATGAAATTATGGATCTACCTTGCTGTAAAACCTAATCAAAGGAATATGTGTCAGGTCACTTGAAACAAAGGGAAAGATTTGAGAGCACTTTTTAAAAAGTGTAATACTTTAAGCCCCCAGCTTTGTATAGCATGATTTTCTGTGACGCTCTTGGTAGAGCATGTGCATTAGGCTCATATTGTGCTTATAGATATGTAATTGGTCCCTTAAAGTGAGAAGACAATGTTCTCATGACCATTTCTTAAAAAGACGGTTTCATGAATTTCACTATATTCTAACTAACAATGTGCCATCAGAGTGGGCAAATGGAGAACTGAATGGGGTCCTGGCCGAAGGGGCAATTTTACCCTTTATCAATGGGGCAGATAGTGAGAATATTTTTAACAGAGGAAATCTGAGGCCAAATATGGGTGAAAATTAGCTACAATAATTGCCATTGATGAAGTACATACCTTTTGGGTAAGGAGGAAAAGTTCTGTCAATTTAGGCAGATGTTGAATTTCTTCTTTTGAAGTCTACAATACAGAAGGTCAAACCACTGCTTCTTCATCTAGCAGTCCTTCACACGTTAGGATATCCATGGCTTTTGGGAAATTTGGAAGACAACAAGTATCAACTTCAGTGTTTTTGAACAGCTGGTGCTCCTGTGTCAACCATATTGTCTCCTTAGTTTTGTGCTCAACAACCCAGATCAGTGTATGGGTGGAAACTGCAATATTTCTTGTGACTGAATTGCTGTCAGTGTCCTCCAATCCTCCATATGCTCACTATGATTGGGATCAGGGAACTCTATCTATCGTGGATTCCAGTGGTGAGAACTTAAAACTAGGATGTACATTTAGGAAGAATGTCTGAGACTTACCTTATGAGTTTGTGGAGATTGGTGTAAACTACATTATAGCACACATAAAATGCTCTTGAAAAAATCCTCAATGGAATTGTGTAAGGCAGATTAAAAGAAAGCAAACTACTAGGCCATCTGATAGTGTTACAAAGAGTTCCAAGCCAAATTTTAAAGAGAGAAGTCAAAGGGAGTTATTTGCCTCAACATATTTCATAACCAAACACATTATCTCTACATCTGTGGTTCCAAATTTTCATTCCAATTTGTAAGGTTCTGATCCTTACAGATCCCATTTTAACCTTGACATACTCTAAACATTTATCAAACAGGAAGAAAAATAATGCTTTCTCTGTGGACTTTCCAACTTTAACTTGATCTACATAGCGTAGAACAGAGTGTGGATTCTCACTGTTTAGAGTATTTACTACTGGATCCTATATGAGTACCAGTGTGTTGGACTGTCACATCAGTATAAGCAAGCATTTCAGTTATTAATAACTGTGTCTTTCCAACACACCTTAGTAATGATAGTGGTAATGTAAGGCTGTGTACTTAGATCTTATGCATGGAGATTTAACATGGATGTATAATATCAAATGGGAAGATAATGCAAAGTCATATTAGGCAGAGAAGCATGTTTAATATCATCTTTGGCATTAAGAAATTCTCTGAGTTGCAGATGGGCAAATTTACTAATTAATTATACCTTGTAGACATATTTAACTTCTAATGCAAGATTGTAATAGAAGAAAAGGATTGAGCTTCTCACTGACTCACAGAAGATGGCTTATTTTCAAAGAGGAGTATATAGTGTCACTTTTGTTGAGTGTGTTCTGTATCTCCTTTGGCAGAGTAGAAACTTCTGAAACCAGCCCGGGTAAGGGAATATTTCTGAATCTCCTTATTAAGAGGAGGGAACACCTTATACATATTATTTCAGTATGTAGAAATCCAATTCACCATTGACAGTGGTGAAAATCCTAGGTTACCTTGATTAGTGGGAGAATATTTGGATTCTGCCTCATTAGCTTCCCATTAAGCCCCTAGCTACAGATATTCATACCATGAGTCAAAACATTGTGAGTCCAGAAAGAATTCAGAATTTTTTCCTGAATGACGATTGGTCTTCTGGGCATTGATGCTTCCACAAGACTTTCTTTGTCTCTAAATTTGATAACAATTTTTCAAGTATATTTACCAATTTCTAAGCAGATGAATCCATGTCTATATTTTATTCTCTGCTATATATTCATGGATGTAGTGTGGTCCCATCTCTTACAGGTGTTGAAGTTGATTTGTTCAGCTGGGGAGGCTTTCATGTGCAATGTTAAGTGACCATATTCAGAAAGGTCAACTAGAGTTCAGATGGGTAATTCTGAAGTGTCTTTGAAAACATGATTGCTTGAGACACTCACTTGCCAATAGAAAACATTTTGGAGTTTTCAATTACCAGATAATTTTGTCCCAAACCACCTTAGATAATATAGAATACCTGGAAAAGACTGATTTGCAAGAGACGCATTATAAGCTTTCTAATCTATCCTGTTGTCTTGAAGTACCCATTTTTTTCCACAAAGGAAGAAGCATAAGGCCCCCTTCACTTTAGTCCCTGTTACTGAGTAGTAAAATGATTTATACCAAATTAGACAAATGGACAAATGTGAGTGCCATGGAAGAGAAAAATAAAAGTTTAAATCCCCTTGGTATAAAGGACAAAAGTCAAAAGCAGTCTTTTGTCTAAGATCTATGTCTTATGCCTTATCTAGAAGTGAAAAGGTGAGGAGTAATAATAGAAGAATGGGAGTACTAGACACCTTCTATGAAAGAATAACTGTGCGACCCTCGTAAACAAAAGTGAATGTCAGAATCCCTTTGGTCAGTGGGTGCATAAATCATACTTCCCTGACTTAAAAGGGATTAGCAGTAGAGGAATGTCCCCACATATATAACCAGGTTTTGAAAAACTTCTTCAGATGTTACTATTTCCATATGTTGTCTTGAATCTGGGGAAGACCAGCTAGCATTCAAATGCTGTTTGTAACACCATGAATGATGCAGGCTGAGAAGTTTGCTTCATCTATTTTCAGTCAGCCCTTTAGATCTACGTATAATGGCAGAATTCTCATTTCTGATGACTGGCTAAAAGATAGATGACATGAATTCTTGACTTTGTTTGCAAATATTAGGTTTTGGTATATCTAATCTAGACATTATTCAGAGAGGAAGTCTCTCATAGATCAACATCTCTAACTTTAAATATCAGACTACAAGATTCATAAAACAAAGGCCCAAAGGACCACTACTTAGTTAGAAAACATGTTGTGCATAGTGCATAAGACAGGGGATATCCCATAATCCCTCAGAAAAAAGTCTCAGTCTGTATTATTCATACTAGGCTGTTACTGGAAATCAATGTCAGATTCAAAGATTCTTTTATAATGGATCAGCAGTTCTCAAGTGTGAGCCAAAATTATCAGAAGGGTCGCTTATCACATTTCCTCAATGTCAGCTGTTTACATTCCAGCTTATTAGAGCTGGAATTCTGTAGTTACGTAGTAACAAAGAACCATTTATATAGCTAGGGGTCTGTGCACTCTTTGTCCTTAGAAGAAATGTTTGATGCTCACTTTGTTATAGGTGGAAAAATGAAGAATATAGGTACATAGGATTTCTGAGGAGTTGACCCATGTGCATCAGACACACTCTTTCAAAAAAGTGGGAATTATACTCCCTTGGGCACATAGGAAAATCTGATACATTTTCAGCAGACATTTGCATACCTTGTAAAATTAAGTCCAGTACATCCTAGAACATTCTCCTCAGATTCCTAAACTTCCCTGTGATTTGGTATGTTCATATCTAGAGTGGGATCTGCAAGAGATATATCAATACTCTTAGGATTCTTGAAATTTTGTGTTTCTGTTGCTAGATAAATTGCGTAGTTACATTTGTGTTCACTAAATCTAACAGATCTGGCCTGCAATGGTGAGAACACAGTTTGTACTGATTGAATTGAAGGAAGTAGATAGATTCCAGGCTCTTCTTGCTCTCTTTGTTCTCTATGACCTGCCATTATAGTGAACAATGTTTTTTCAATAAGTAGACAAATCAATGTGGCCATGCTCAGAAAAGGGAAATATGAGAGCTCCTTGAGTCAATTGGAGAAGTTCTAACTCCTGTCTTTCATAGGTTGAAAACAAGTCATACAAAATTTGGAATGGAGAGTATCTCCAATGGTGATGTTGTAAGGCTGAATGCCATAATTTACCTTTTAAGGAAGAGCACGATCCAGGAAAATTTTTGTCATATTTGAATTCTTCTTTAAAGTATAGAAAACGTCAGTCTCTGGCAACTCCACTGAGGCATGAGCAAAATCTTCACATTCTTCTCAGAGTTTGGATGTAAATTACTGGGCCTAATTTCTTAAACTTATAAATAACTTGAAAGATGTTATCACAAAGAACAGGAACTTCCCAATTTTGGTTAAAACTTATTAGTAAATGGCCTGGTTTTCAAGCTAGCTTTTCTATATTTTTGCAATGTGTCTTCAAATTAGTGTTCCCCAAATTTCCCTTGGATAAGGGTATATGTAAGGTCTACCAAGCACAGAGGGAGAAGTTCTCAATCACTGTTAGATTTCCTTGGAAACAGTGCAGAACTAAGATTAGTATGAATGCAAATAAGACTTTATATCATTTTTTAGTGATAGGGTTTACTTTAATCACCATTTAATATTGTAGAATCACTTGGTATACACGTTATGCTCTGTATCTTACTCCTTCATAGGATATTATCTCTCATAATATAGTAGAGATAATTAATGTCTATATTCTCCCCATTGAATTCCTGCATGCCACTTAGTTCACTCCTGAAAATCTGATGCTATGCTTATGCGGTTAGCAGAAATAAGTTAATTTCACATATGAGAATTTTCCTAGTAGGTTTACAAGCTTAGTTTTGATGACTTTAAGTCTAGGTCTTACCTTTGTCCGTCTTTCCACAGAAAGAGAAAGATTCAAAACCTTGAGGGTAGTACTTCATTTCTTCTTTTTTCAAAGAAATATTCCAAAATTCTTGTTCCATTAGGAGCCATGATTTTACAGTCATACACTCAAGTGTTCCTCTAACTTCCTCTGATTAGAGCAGAAATTTCTTAGTCCCAGTTGAGAATAAATATATATTCTAGGAATACTTGTTTGGATGGGAATATACAAACCTTTGTTTTACTTAAGATGAAGTTCTGGGGCCTCTAACATGAAATTTAACTGTCTCACCTAGCTTCTCCTTGACTGGATAGATCTCAAATTCCCTTGATTGATGTTTAGAAAATTTTTGCCTGCTGTGAATAATGCAAACATCTAAATCCCAACATTATTTTGTCTGAAACCCATTTTGGTGACTAGGGAATTTCCAAGATCACCTGTATCAAGATATGTATGTCACATTGCTTGTTGATCTACTAAGGAAATTCCGAAGCCCTTGGATCTCAGTGTGCATTTCTCAGTAAACTTCTGTGGTAATCAGAAGTTTATATTGTGTCCTGGTAGTTGCTTAGGTTTATTTATGAGAATATTTGCTATGATTGAACACCTGCGGTATCTCCTTATGAGGGATAATAAATATATAATAAATATAAATGAAAATGTGTATCTATGCACTTCTTAGGCCATTAGTTCTAAACATATATGTCACATAGCTTATTCAATCATGAACATGCTGTTTGGCTATCATCTTGAAAAGGGGCAAATCTGGCCCATTTAGGGAATGTGAATTGGTCTGAAGCATTCTAGTTCTGTTAGGTCTGATTGTTCTGAGGGACAAATTGTTATGCTCCCTTACTGAGGTTCTACCTGTTTGCATCTCTTCTCCTTAGTTTGTAATACATTGTCTCCAGAGTCCTAGAAGTAGACTGGAAAGTGACATCTTCATAGGAAGGGAGATGTTGAAAGATACAGTATGCCAGTATGGACAGTTTTAAAGGTCCCTGTGTGAACTTCAAGGGCCCCAAAGAATCAGGGCAGGAAAAGTGGTCCACAATCCATCATGTAGGTGTGGGACAATCTAGAACTCATATAACACATGTAGAAGTTGGTAAGATGTCTTAGTGTAGATGAAAGTTACTTGTGCTTGATGTGAGGGTGATGGGATGTCTAGGGACCCAGATGTACCTGGAGTAAAGTTAAGTCCCTTTCATGCAATATGTTTGTTGTGATGATTTCATCAGGTATAACAACTGAGCTGGGAATTTGTGGGCCATAGGTTTTCTATCCTAAGGCATTTTAATCAGTATGTAATCCACTGAGGCTTCCTTTTGCACTGTTTTTCTGTTTCCATTTGCTTCTCCTAATAGAGGAACAAATGGAGACACCATTGTAAGATGGAGAATGGGTGAGCTATTCTAACTGGAATAACACCTGTATGAAATTCTGGTCTGCAGGCATGGACAACAATACAGAACTTTGCATGAACTACAAATGCCAACTACAAATGGTAGAGCAAAAGGTTTGCACATCATCCTCCAAGGAGAGGCATCATCACAAACAACTCTCTCACTTGTGGTACCTGCTAGGACATCTCGGACAATGTTGGAGCAAATCTGTGCCTGTATTGAAGATGAATGTAAGACCTCAGAAAAGGAAAACACAAAATGAATGACAAAGTCCCATCCATCAGATGTGTTAAATGTTAGTGTTCTGTCTGCTTTTAAGGAAGGCAAAGGAGTTTGTGGGTCAATGATTTTCTGGTACAGGTCATGGTAAACTGGTGCCGATCCTTTGAGGCTTACTCCTGGTGTAGTTTGTAATATACATCTGCTACTCATAGAGGATGACAACATTGGGCCACTTTTGTAAGTGGGCAAAGGTACTGTCTATTATACATCGGAGGGCATATGTATGAGCATCCAGTCTACAGGAATGTACAGTGTTATAGTCCCTTGTGTGAAGTGCAAAGGCTAAGAAGATTCAGGGACAGTGCAAAATAGGTTCACTGAGGCCTCTGCAGGGGAGCGATAAGCAAGTATTTCTTCCTCATGGGTGGATAATGTTATAGCCTGTCAGGTAGACTAAGAACTAATCTGGGACTCTTCTGAGGGTGTATAAATGTCTGTCCTCATGGTAATACCAATGCTAGGTTTTAGGCCTCCCTCGGTCTTAAGGCATTGAAAGGAGTTTGTGGGTCATAGGATTGTGGTGCAATGCCATTGTGATCTTGATGTAATCTACTGAGGCTTCCTTCTATGGTGGTTTCTGGTTTCTACCTGTTTCCCCTAGGGGAGGAATGCCTGGAACCCATTTTGTAAAGGGGAGTATCAGTGATCTCTTCCTGTGTAGAGTGCATACGTGTGTGTGCCCAGTCTACAAGAATGGATAGTGTTATAGGCCCTTGAGTGAACTTAAGAGTAATGAAATTTCCACAGCCAGAACAAGATGGCGCCACAGAACCCTCTGAATGTGAGGGATCATTCAGAACTCCTTCCATTATGGACTTTGTGCTCCTCAAGCAGAGAGGGAAGTATCCTGTGACTCTTCTGAGAATATAGGAAAGTCTAGAGACACAGATGTTCCAAAAATAATGTCAAAGTCCCATTTATCTTCTGTATTGAATATTAGGTCTCCCTCAGCTGTTAAGACATTGGTAGGAGGTTGTGTGTCTTCAGATTTCTGACCTGAGTAATTGTCATTAGAATGTGATCTATTCAGGCTTACTTGCACAGGGTCTGCCTGTTGAATTCTGGTTCTCATACAAGAGGATGGCTTGGGGTCATCTTTTATAGAGGGAGAAGTTTTTAGCTCTTCCACCTGAGAGGGCATGGTATGGACTGTGTTGATTGTCTTTGATTGAAGGGCGCAGGCTGTACAGAGTCAGGAACAGAGCAAAATTGTTCCAGATCACCCACTGAAGGAGAGGCATCATCCAGAACTTCTCCCTCAATTGTGGATGATGTTAAGGCCCCTCTAGTAGAGCTGGAAGAAACCTGGGCCTCTTCAGAGGATTCAGGACTATCTGGGGAATCAGATGTACCCATTATAATATCAGTGTCCCATTTATAAGAATTGTTTGGTGTTACGACTCCCTCAGCTCTTAAAGCAGTGAAAGGAGTCGGTTTGTTGTGTTTTTGCAACTCTCGGCCATTTTGATCTCCTTTTGATCTATTGAGACTTCCTCGTGTTTTAGTTTCATGCTTCAATCTCCTTGTCCTAGAGCAGGAAACCCTGGGCCCCAATTTGTAGGAGGGAGAATGAGTGATATCTTCGTTCAGGTTGAGCATATGTGTGTATGTCCAATCTGCCGGAATGGATAATGTTACAGGCCCTTGAGTGAACTGTAAGGGCCCAAAATAACCATGGCCAGGGCAGTATGAATCCAGATATCCCTGTGAAGTGTGAAATCATCCAAATAACCTACAACACATTTGGACTCTGTCTGGGCTTCTCCAGTAAAGATGGAAGTAACCTGTTCCTTTTCTGAGAATCAAGGATTAGAGACCCAGATGTACCAAGAACAATGTCAAAGTGCCATTCATCTTTTATGTTGGATGGTAGGCCTTTCTTACCTGATAAAGAGGAAGTGGAAAGTGTTGGGTCATTGGAATTATGCTCTAAGGAATTGGCATCAGGATGTGATCTATTGAGTCTTCTTTGTGCTTCGTCTTTCTGTTGAACACTGCTTTTCATAGAAGAGGGTGGCATGGGGTACTTTTTGAAAGAGGAAGAAGTTGTCAACTCTTGTACCTGAGAGTAACTATGTGTGACTTTCCAATCTACAGGAATGGACAGTTGTGTAGGCCCTTCTGTGAAGTTCAAAGGCTGAGAAGAATCAGGGAAAGAGCAAAATTGTTTCAGTGAACCCTCTCCAGGGGAGTCCTCAGCCAGACCTCCTCTCTCACTCTCACTTGTAAATGTTGTTAAGGCCCCTCCAGGAGAGCTGGAAATATCTTGGGCCTCTTCTGAGGATGAAGGAAAATCTAGACACTCTGATGGCCCCATGGTAATACCAATTAACCATTAATTATATATGCATGGTTTTAGGCCTCCCTCAGCTCTAAAGGCATTGCATGGATTTTGTGGGTCATAGGATTGTTGTGCAACGCCATTGTGATCTCGAAATGATCTGCTGACTCTTCTTTCTACTGTGGTTTCCTGTTTTAATCTGCTTCTCCTAGAGGTGGAACATCTAGGACCCAATTTGTATAAGGGAGAATGTGTGATCTCTTCCTCTGGGAAGGGCATATATGTGTATGTCCAATCTCCAGGAATAGATAATGTTATAGGCCCTTGAGTGGTCTGAAAGGGCAGAAAAGATCCATAGACAGAGCAAAATGGTTCCTGAGACACCTCAGAATTTGATGGATTACCCAGAATTCCCTCACTTGTGTACTCTGTTTGGCCCCATCAATAGAGATGGAAGCAATCTGTGTCTGTTCTGACAATATTGGAAGGTCCAGAGATCCAGCTGTACCAAGAACAATGTCAAAGTCCCATTCATCTTTCGTGTTCGATGTTAGGACTCCCTCAACTCCTAAGGAATTGGTGGGAAGTTGTTGGTCATAGGATTTCTGGTCTGCACAAATGTCATCAGTGTCTGAACTATTCAGGCTTCCTTGTGCAGTGGCTGCTTGTTGAATTCTGGATTTCATAGAAGAGCCTTGCATAGGGTACTCTTTTATAGAGTGATAATGTGTCAGCTCTTCATTCTGAGAGTGCATATTTGTGAACATCCACTCTACAGGTATGAACTGTGTTGTTGTTTCTTGATTGAACTGCAAAGGCTGAAAAGAGTCAGTAACAGAGCAAAATCGGTCTACAACAATATCTGCATGGGTGAAATAATCCAGAATTCCTCTTTCAAATGTGGATGATGCTAGGGTCTCTCCAGTAGATCTGAAAGGTACTTGGACCTCTTTTATGGTTGCAGTAGTTTCTGGAGACTCAGATTTCCCCAATAAAATATCAGTGTCCCATTCATCCTAAGTGTTTCTTATTAGGACCTCCTCATCTTGTAAGGCAGGGCTTACAGTTCTGGGGTCATATTTTTGCAACTCTAGGCAATTGTGTCCTGGTTTTGATCTACTGAGGCTTCCATGTGCAGTCATTTCCTGTTTTAATCTGCTTCTACTAGAGCGGGAATCCCTGGGCCACACTTTGTAAGAAGGAGATTGAGTGATACCTTCATCTGGGTAGGGTGTATGTGTGTATGTCCAGTCTGATGGAATGGATAGTGTTACAGGTCCTTGAGTGAAATGCAAGGGCCTAAAAGAACAAGGACCAGAGGAAAATGGTTCCTAAGACCACTCTGAATGTAAAGGATTATCCAAAGCACCTTCCGCCCATGTGGAATGTGCTTGGGCTTCGTCAAAATTGATGAACCTATCCTGTGACGGTTCTGAGAATAATGGAAGATTTAGAGACCCAGATGTATTCAGAACAATGTCAAAATCCCATTAATCTTTTATATTGGGTGTTAGTCCTTCCTCAGCTATTAAAAAATTGGTAGAAGTTGTTGGGTCATTGGATTTCTGTGCTGAGCAATTGTCATCATGTTGTGATCTCTTTAGGCTTCCTTGTGCAGTGGCTACCTGTTGAATTCTGGATTTCATAGAAGACGATAGCCTATGGTCCTGTTTTATAGAGGGACAACATTTCAGCTCTTCCACCTGAGAGGGCATATGTCTGAGTGGCGCATCTACAGGCATGGAAAGTTCTGTTGTTCCTTGACTGAACTGCCAAGGCTGAAGAGTGTCAGGGGCACAGCAATATAGGTCCACAGCTCTCTCTGTAGGGGAGGCATCAGCCACAGCTCCTCCCTCCATTGTGGATGATGCTAAGGCCTCTCCAGCAGATCAGAAAGGTAGTTGGACCTCTTTTGAGGAAGCAGTAGTTTCTGGAGACTCAGATGTCCCCAAAAATATCAGTGTCCCATTCATCATAAGTGTTTCTTGTTAGGACCTCCTCATCTTGTAAGGCAGGGCTTACAGTTTTGGGGTCATGTTTTTGCAACTCTAGGCCATTAATCTTTTATATTGGGTGTTATTCCTTCCTCAGCTATTAAAACATTGGTAAGAGTTGGTGGGTCATCTGATTTCTGGCCTGAGAAATTGTCATCATTTTGTGATCTATTTAGGCTTCCTTGTACAGTGGCTATGTGTTGAATTCTGGATTTCATAGAAGAGGATGCCCTAGGGAACACTTTTAGAGAGGGAGAATGTGTCAGCTCTTCCATCTTCCACCTCATCCACAGAGGGCATATGTCTGAGTGTCAATCTACAGGTATGGAAATTTCTATTGTTCCTTGACTGAACTTCAATGGCTGTAGGGGAGGCATCAGCCATGTCTCTTCCCTCCATTGTGGATGATGCTAAGGCCCCTCCAGTAGAGCTAGAATTAACCTGGGCCTCTTTTGAGGAAGAAGAAATGTCTGGAGAATCAGATGTCCCCATTATAATATCTGAGTCCCATTCATTGTAAGTGTTTGTTGTTAGGGCTCCCTTAGCTTTTAAGGAAGGGCAGGGCGTTTGTGGATAATATTTTTGCAACTTTAGGGCATTGTGTTCTGGTTTTGATCTCCTGAGGCTTCGTTGTGCTCTGGTTTCATGTTTCCATCTGCTTCTCCTAGATGAGGAAAGCCTAGTCCCCACTTTGTAACTGGATGTATGAGTGACCGCTTCCTCTGGGTTGGGCATATGATTGTACGTCCTGTCTACAGGAATGAATAATGTGATATGCCCTTGAGTGAACGGCAGGGAGTGAAAAGAACAATGGGTAAAGCAAAATTTATTCACAGATTTCTCTGAAGGTGAGGTATCATCCAAAACTCCTCCCTCACTTTTGGGTGGTACTAGAGCCCTGCCAGTAACCGCTTGCATATTCATGTAGGAATGGGGATTCTCTTTATGAAATGGCAAACTTTTTAATGTTTTAACTGGTGTAAAATTTTTGGTCAGCCTCACATTTGCAAATGGAAATTGCTTAGATATGCTTGGTCTGTGTGAGCTTGCCTAAGTTTTCTTTCAAGACTAATGGAAAGATTTTGGTCTGCTTTAATACAGGAAAAAGAAATGAGGTCCTGTTCTAGAGAGGGGAATCTTCTGTGTTTGTCTTCCAAATATTTGGAGGATCTCTGACTCCCAAAGACAGAGTCAGAGGTGACCCTCATTCCTGAAACAGATTTTGAAACTGTACATGGGGTAGTTTTCAGGGACTTTTGATTAGATGGGGAGTTTACGAGTTCACTTTGATCAGAGGAATATGGTCCAATTGGTTCTGCATAAGTTCATGTTGTCTTTGCTTTTGCATCCTTTGGACTAGGTTCTGTAGACCCTGCATCAACTCCACTACAGATAAGGCGGCAGTCCACATTCTCTTCCAACAGGACAGACATATCCAAGTGTCTTTTAGCCTTTTCTGCTCTTGGCAGAAAAGATGACCTTGGTGTTTTTCTGATGACTGGATGGAAAGAAGACAGACTGTGATTACTGCTCACTGTGTTTCTCATGGTATCTAGGATCTGCAAAAGGAGTGGTCCCTTTCCTTTCTGGCCCTGTCTCAGCTCCTTTGTGGAGCTTGACGTGCCCATACAGTCTGTAGATACTTCATGGCTTGCAGTATAGTACTGGCTGTCTGCATGTCCAGAGTCATGGAATCTTACCCCCGTGCAATCCTTGCCCTCTTCCTGTTCCACATGTGAGTCTCTGTACCACAATCTGGGCAGTGATCATGCCAGCTGCTGTTGAGGTGGGAAATCCTTCTGGGCTTTATTGGTTGTCAAATACTCCAGGCTTTTATTTGGGTTGTAAAACTTCTCTTGTGAATCTTGGTTCCTGATGATAGTCTATGGACTGAAAGACCATGATGTGTGGTCAAAGCGCAACAGCCTATCTGAGGCCAGTAGGCATCTCTCCACTGGTCTAGGCAGGTAGTTTCTAAGGCAGTCGAGCAGAGAAAACTCTCTTAAGTTATTTACCTCAGGCAAAGAGGGTTGAAGGCTATTTCCCATGACAATTGATGTCAGGAATAGGGTAAGCAATTTTGTTTGTAGGAAGGAGTCTTTTCTTCCCAAGACCTGTGCACACTTGAGGCAGACCCAAAGGAGAACTGGAGTGACAGTTGGCTTCAAGAATTGATGAAAGTTCCAGAGATGCGCTCCCGATCTGTGTTCTCTGCTGGAGAGGAAGAGTTCACCAGTGGAGCCTGACCTCCAATGGCAACTGGCTGTAGGAAGAGGTTAATTGATATACTTTGTGAGAGACATTTCATCCAAAGACCTGTGAACACGTCCAACAGGCCAAGCGAAGAACTGGAATGGCAGTTGGCTCCAGGAAGTGATCAAACTTCCGGAGGTAAGCTCGCAAACACTGTTCTCTCCTTGCATTCCAGAGGTGTGCTCGTGATGAGCATTCTCTGCTGGTGAGGGGAGTTAGCCAGTTTTGCCTGACCTGGCTGTTTTATGAAAGAGGCTTCACAGACAACCAAGCTCTGTGAATGAAAATAGCTTGGACTCTCTGCATGGGTTACACACACTAGCCATTCTGGCACCCGTTGATATGGGCCATGACAAGTTGCTTAGGTAAAAAAATGTAAAGTGATCTGGCAAAGTGGCTGCATGTCTTTGATCCCAGCAGTTTAGAGGAAGAAGAAGGTGAAACTCTGAGTGTGAGGCCAGACCTATCTGGAAATAGAGTTCTAGGTAAGTCAGGAATGTAAAGAATGTCTCTGCTGCAAATCTGTTATAATAATTATGATGATGATGATGATGATGATGATGATGATGTAATGGATGCCTGGGATACTGTGCTCTCCCATGCCTTACATTAAGGGCAGGCACCTGATGCACAGAGGCCTTCTGTGTGTGAAGTGACTCTTAAAGGGTCCAGGTCAAGTAAGTGGGGTTATATAAAGAAACCTTTGTATGTCTACCCAACTATGACATTCATTAAATTCACAATATCTGTATGAAAACATAGCATGGTATGACACTCCAGGTCAGATGCTGGCTTTACTGGGTAAAATAAGATCTTACCATCTGATCACATTTTGATGTTCATCTCACAGATTCTTCTCAATGCCATTGTGCAGTTATGTGTCCTTCTGAAAGCAGTTTTGGATAATGAGCCACTGCAGCAAGTCAAAATCTTCACTTTTGGAAGAGTGCAGCTTCAGTCATTCTAGAGAATAAACTTGATTTTACCCATCTGAGAATAGGATTCAAAGAAAAATATGTTTTTTGTAGACACCACTTTAAAGAATTTACAAAACAAGGGACCAAAGCTGAAATACAGTGCTACAAAGTAACTTTCAGGAATATGAATTGACTGAAAATGACAGCACAGTTTT
>NW_023276808.1:8765230-8777781 GCF_003668045.3 Cricetulus griseus
GATTCTTTCTTGTGTGGGAGGCATGGCCAGGAACCACAATACTGTGTCTTTAAGCACACTCTAACCCTATGGGAGGTGCTCTTGTCATTCAAGCCTCACTATCCAATCAGGCCCTCATGTGACCTGCCAGCCAGAAGACATGCAGAGATCCTCCTATCACCAGGCTTCAGGCTTGACTTTTAAGAAGAAACAGTGGTTTTTTGTGCTGTGGTGCAGTTGCTGCTGATGGGAACTGAGATGAGAGCTTCAGTGATCTGGGAAACCACAACATTGTGAACTAGGGAATGCTGACTGCAGATGGGGAGGAGCAGTTGGTAAAGTGTGGAAGACAGTTTGAAGGGTCCTCCCTGTATCTGGGGGAAGACTGTGGCTATATTCCCTGTCTTGTAGAGTCCCATGTGCTCCATGTAAATTCTATTGAGAGACCCTATGGAAAGGTCTCTCAATAACTTTGCTCTGTGGATTTAATCTGATCAGAGCATTGGTATCAGAGAGCTGGCTGTAGGATCATGTTTCTAGTAAACTTCAACGTTCTTGATGAATATATGGAAAGCAGCTTACCTAACTCAGAGAGGCCTAGTTTTTCCAGTGCCTCCTTGACATTCAACACTCTGCATTTAACATTCACATGTAATATACATCTATCATTAATTGTGTGCAGGTTGTCCAGAGGCATCTCATGTGTTGGGTAGAAGTCCCCTATTATGCAATAATGTACGAGAATAGTATTGATGATAAAAAGTAGTTACTAGTGTTTAGGATATAGTTTGTCTCCCAAAATAGAATTGATCTGAGGGAGGACTGTCTCTGAAACACCCCAAAGATAAGTGTATGCTAACCAGCCTTGTTTGGCTCCTAGGGTATACAATTTTCAATAGGTTTGTCCAGGCATTTGGCCCCAAACCATTACAAAGAAGCCCTTCCTGATTTAAAACAAGCCATTAGGCCACTGCCATATCAAAGAACAGGCCTCTGACAAGCTGATCAAGGAGGCATTAGAATTGCAAACAAAACTTAAATCCTAGTGTCATAAAATCTGTTTTTTTTTCTTGAGATAAAACTGTTTTGGCAGTTGGGCAATATGAGAGAAAGTGACAATTATTTGAATTAAAACACAGTTGTGTTAAGAACTTTATGCAAAGCTCTCATTTGAGCCCTCAGGATGGGAGGACTTAGTAACAGCCTGGGATTTGGGCTTGGAAAGTTTCCTGAGGGCCTTATGTATTGACAATGAAATGGAGCTCCTTCTCTAAAACCTGCAATATGTTTGGGAGATCTGGGTTCAGGGTCTTTTGTAAGGGTTTCTGGACATCCTGAGATTCCAAACCCTTCCTACCATATGGAGCTATTGCTGTCTGTTCTAGGGTCACTGTGTCTTTAGTCAATAATATTCTTGAGAAAATGTTTCCCTTCTGTGGCATTGTTTGACTCTTCTCATCCTTAATTTTTTCCAATTATATGATATGTTTTCATGACTTCATATAATTCTCCCTTTTCGTTTCATCCTCCCACACCATTTATGCATTGTACAAGATGCTATTCTTTTCAAGATGGTTAATTATTCTGGGACATATCCTCTGCAATACCATCCCAACCTAGCATTTATATTTTCTACCTTATACTTGCCCTATTTTTCATATCCCCTATGACCTTCACCTCAAGAACCTGTCTCTGAAGAATTATCTGTTGTTTCAGGTCAATGGTGTATTTAAGAAATTATTTTAGGAATGACTTTGTTTTGTGATTGTATTTTACTTAACTGCTAGAATCCACTTCTAAGGACTTGTATTTTCTGTTTTATGGTGTTCATCTTTAGAGAAAAGGTATCAGAAATCTTTAATGTGCTGTAATATAAGACTCTAGTCTTTGGAGCACATATCCATAAAGTCTGTTTGAACTTTTCAAAATAATTTTTGAGATTATAATTGCATCATATTCACATTGTCTTTCTGCCTCCAAGCTCCATCAAAACTACATTGTTTTCTAATTTGTGTCATGTTTTTCTTTAACTAATGTACACAGTAACATCAGTTAGTGTGTGAAGGTGACCTGTGTTTGGTTGCACAAATTCCCAGCCCTGAGTCAATGGGTTTGCTGCAATTGTCATTGAGTGTGTAATGGATTAGGAACACAAAGGACCCTGTGTTTTACATGAGGAACAGGAGGTGCTATACAAGAGAGGAGGAATGTCTACTAAAACACAAACTTTCTAGACTCATGCTCTGTCTTCTGTGCTAGATAGTCAGAGCTTGAAGGACTGTTCTGTCTGAGACATTTGATCGCTGGTCACCAAATAGGGAAGCTGCTAATATGAGTACTAGCTGGGAAACCCTAGCCAATGTGGGGTTCTGGTGGGAGGTTTGCAGTAAGGATAGCAGGATAACTGGTGGCAAGTATTTTGTGGGTTCTTACCATGGTTGTCTTCTACCTTAGCTGAAATGAGTTGTCAGAAAGACCACAAGTTAGACCATGGTAAGTATGTGGTGGTCACAGAAGGTCTGTTGAGCTAACATTTCATTTATTTATTTAGTTAGTTATTGACTGCTGGTTTTTCAAGAAAATAATTCTCTGTGTAACATTTGTGGCTATACTGGGATTCCCCATGTAGACCAGTCTGTTATGAACTCACAGAAATCTTATTGCCTCTGCTTCCCAAGTGCTGTTATTAAAGGAATGTACCAACACCGCCCAGTGAGCTTTCAATTCTGTTGGGACTTGAATGGAACATGTGCCAGAGTGTAATTCAGTTAATACATGTGTTGACCTAGGCAATGGCCTTTGTACTCTGTGCTTCTCAGGATGGATTTACTGGGTAATGGGAGACTCTGCCACCCTGCCATGGGGGGATATAATTCTTGCAGTATCACTTTCCAGTGTTCATATGAGGGAAGTGCTTTTGGTTGCTGTGGCAATACAGTTTAGAAAACTAAAAGTATGATTTCTAGAAATTCTGAATATTGCATTCCATTTTCATATTTGTATTAAAAATGTTGCAAATAGTTTAGGAACTTGTAGAAAAATGGTGATGTGGATCCTCTTTTATGAATACATGATTACAATACCTGTAACTTAGTGGTGCAAATAACCACAATGATGTGATTCAGTGAAGTTTAGTTTCAGGGGGAAAAGGGGAGTTTCTGATGTGCAGAGATATCTCAAGTGTGCATGGTCCTCTGCAGGTAGATTTGGCAGATTCCATGATATTTGTCATAGACCATGGAATGAGATTTAAAATGACTTTTCTTTTTCGTTGCATTTTTTTGTTTGGGGAACATTTCTTTCCCTTTTCAATTTTTATAAGAAGCAAATTTGTTTTAAATGTCAATCACTGTTTGCTCTGCCCTCCTCCTCCCCTGCCCTTCACTGACCCCCTGTTTCATCCCCTTTCTGCTCCCCATAGAAGGTGAGGCCTTCCATGAGAGAATCTTAAAAATCTGTCATATCATTTGGAGCAAGGCAGAGGCCCACTCCTCTAAGCTGAGAGAATGGGCTCCCAAAGTCCTTTCATATACAAGGGATGAATTCTAATTTACAACCACAGGCCCCATAGATTTCCTAGCCCTCCTATCTGACACCAATGCTCAGGTGGCCTGGATCATTCCTTTGCTGATTTCCCAAGCTATCAGTCTGTGGTCCATGAGCTCCCACTTGTTCAGGTCAGCTATTTCTGTGAGTTTCTCCAGCCTGGTCTTGACTCATATCCTCATTACTCCTCTCTATCTGAAACTAGATTCCAGGAGTTTGGCTCAATGTTTACTGTAGGTGTCTTCTTCTGCTTCCATCAGCTACTGGATAAAAGCTCTAGGGTGGCATATCAGGCATAATCAACTATCTCATCTGAGAAACGCATTTAAGGCAAACTCTTGACAATTGCTTAGATTGTCAGTTGGTGTCATTGTTGTAGGTCACCAGTCATTTCTCTAGTGCCAATTTTCACTTTAACGCTATAATGGCTATGTCTATTACGGTATCTCTGTTCTTGATCTAATATATTCTTCCCCTGAATCCTTTCTCCTTCCTCAATTCCTCCTCTACCCTCCTCTTCTCACCTTCTCATTCTCCTAACTCCTTCTCTCTACCCGCCATACTCCCAATGATCTCAAGAGACGTGGGAACGTTTACTTTTGCAAGAAGTTGACAGTATCCAGACTTTAAATGGCAAAAACCATAAATGGTCTTCTTAGTACTTAATTGGCTGTTGTTGTAGGGCGTGATAGATGGGAATGTCAGAGTAATGGCAGATCCTGATGGACATGTTCAGAATTTCAGTGGGTAAATTCTCTGCAGGGCTCCATGCAGTTGGCCTTATCTACCTGCATTGAGAGATAAGTGTCTTAGGATATTCAGGCTAAAGCCAATGTCTCCTGGGACACAATGCACCTTCTGGTTCCTGATGAATTAATGCGCTCAATCAGGCAGTGAAGCATTCAAGCTAATCTGTATTTCTGTATATGATTAGTAACCAAATATGAAAGCTTAACAAGAAAATTGTTCTAAAATATTAATCTTGTTTACCCCATATGGCTTGCAATTTTCATGTTGTCATGGCAACTACAACGGTATTGATCTTGGAAAATTGCCACTATCTTATTTCCTGATAAAGATATAAAAAGTCTGTTTCCCCTCAATAAAAAAGTCAAATATTTGTCTTGCTTTGGCCCTCTAGGCCAAGCCTGGTTTCATTCTATTTGGACTGTATTGGGTTATCTTGGCCTGGTAAGTAAGCACAGGTTCTGAGAAGATTTCATGAAAAATTTAGCTAGAGTTCATCAGTGTGACATTTTTGACCCAAATCTTTCTTAATCTATACAGGTCCCAAGAAACTCAATAAGGCTGAGTTTAAGAGTAATGGGCTGATGTCTTAGACAAAATATGGCTTCTGTTGATGGTTATTACTGTTTACTCATTCAGGTCTACAGTGAAAGGACACAAGGAGGAAGATATGAAAGTCTGTTTTGTTAAGGAAAAGAGCATTAGTAGTTTCTTATGGCAATTCATTGATGGAGAAGAGACAGTAATTTTCAAGGTTTTTAGCAGCATCAAAGAACAGGCCCTGCTCTGCATTTAAAGCCTAGGAAGGTAGCAAAAGATTACAATTATAATGCCCTTATTTTATTGAAAGAGTAGGCAAAGTAATTCCTTGTGTCAGGAACAACATTATTCAAAAACTGGCAAATTTGATCCAAGCTTGGGAGGATAAACAAAATCATGGCAGAATTACCTATTTGTTTTTACTGACTATGCAACCAATAAAGATTCAAAATATAAAGATGATGGATTCTTTTTCTATGGTCAGTTCTTCAATATAGTACACATCTATGTTTTGGAAAGTCACACCCCAAGTGAAGAGGCTTCAAGAGTCCTTTGCATGAAGCAGTGAAGATGAAGCTGAGTTGCATTTGAGACCACAGGATGTTGAGATGTCCATGCTATGAGACATCTGTCATGGAGACTTTCATATGAGGAATGGAAATGGCAAATGTGTGAGATAGATAACTGAAGTGCTGGGGGTTGTATGGTATTTTGGTCATATTTTTATAATAAATCTTGTGTGGAATCAGAGAACAGAGCTACTAGTTAACTGACCAAAAAATACCACAGAGGTTTGGAAAACTGTGGAGAGATTGGAGACAGGAATTAGTATGGAGGGGCTGAGAGAAGTTCTTTCTCTTTTTTAGATTGAGAAATGGAAGAGGTGGGAGTCACTGGTGGCTGCTCAACTGATTCTCTGATCTTTCACGTTCTTACCCACATATCTGACTTCTGAATTTTCTTAATAAAGATTATTTATGCCATGTGGTGTTGGTTCAAACCTTTAATATTAGCACCCAGGAAGCAGTGGTAGGCAGATCTTTGTAAGTTTGAGACCAGTCTGGTGTACGAGAGCTCTTTGCAAGAGAGCCTCAAAAGCCACAATGAAACCTTGCCTCAAAAAGTAAAACAAAATATACATTACTTACTTTAACACTTTATGAGGTTCCTTAAAAGGGAAATTAAGACTTCCAGAGATAGATTAAGTCATAGATTATTAAATTTATATTTTTCAAATGCTACTGAAAAGGAAACAACAGCATTGGGAGATATTAGATAAAAAAGAAACTGGTAAATTAAATCAATCAATACTTTAGAGATACTTTGAGCTCAGAATAAAAACCAAGATATGCGTTGCATCAGGGAAGAGGTTTTGCTTTTGTTTCCATGAGGGAAGGTGTGGGGGAACCCAGTGACCATTGAAAATGATAACGATTATATTGAAACAAAAGATTTCTTAAAACACAAAGTTGTTCATCAAACAGCAGTGACATTCAATCTAAACTAATTCATGAGACTAACAGATGTCTTTCATTGGATTAAATATAATTTGCCAAAACTAGAAATCTGCAAAGGTATGCTGAAGCAGGTTTTGTTTTGTCTTTCAAAAACATAATATTCTCCAATGAAGAAATGTAAAGATCACTGGTGTCCTGGGGTTCTAGGACTGTGTCTGCTAGTGAAGAGTATGTGTGTCCCTGGGTTGTCCTTTTTAGGGACAGTTTGGGGTATATTAGTTGTACTGACTAAGCTATTTTTACATGTCTAAAAGACATTTATTTACTATGCTCATTAAATTCAGGGTTCTGGTTCACATATATGTTTGACCACCAATATCAAAAATATAGTAGAATGCTTTAGAATTAATGATGATATGGCTTATCTTTAGGCACATGAAAAAGCAGGAAAAATAATAGTTTCACATGTGCAAGTCATTGGAAGGAAAGTTGTTAAAACAGGCTTCTCAAAAATTATAACTAGTGTTAAAAAATTTCCTCACTAGCCTCTCTGTCAAATCCAATGATAATAAGTAATGTGTTAGTTATTCCCAAATTGTGTGAAATGAAAGCTGAATACTTCAAGTAATTTATCCTGGCGCCTTAGGTGTGCCCCAGGAAAGAATTCATAGACTAATAAATTCTGGTTGAAAACAAATTTAAAATGTAGTATTTCACAGTAGGATGGGTTCACTGTTTACTCAAACAAAAGGACATATCATACTTCCTTTTGAACCTTAATGCATAGTTCTGCTAGTCTAAATGTGATAGCCCCCCCATGAGCTCACAGAGAATGGCACTCTTATGAGTTTGGTTTGTTCTGTAGGTATAGAGTTATTGAAGCAAGTGTCTCTCTGGGGGTGTGCATTTGGAGATCTTATATATGCTGGAGCCATGAAAAGTGTCCCAGACCACTTCCAATTGCCAGTGGTCAAGATGAATAATGACCAGCTCCTTCTATAGCACCATGTCTGCCTACATCCTACCATGTTGCAGCATGAAGATACTTAATATAAAACCTCTAAAAATGTAAGACACCCAATTAAATGTTTTTCCTTAAAAAAAAATTGGCCATAGCCAGAGTGTAGTGGTGCATGCCTTTAATCTAAGCACACAGGATGCAGAGGCAGATGCATCTCTGTGCATTTGAGACCAGTCTGGTCTACAAGAGCTAGTTCCAGGACAGCCTCCAAAGCCCCAGAGAAAACCTGTCTTAAAAAATACAATAAAATATTAGCCATGTACATGTTGTCTCTTCACAGCTATAGAAACAAAAAACATTGTCAACACATGATTCACGACCCTTTAGAGAGGAAATTTGAGAAACCATGACAAATTTCCATTATACAAGATAGTGTTATACATAGGCTTGTGAAATTGCTCATCATCTGTTATTAATAGAAAACCTAGTAATCAATTATGGCCATTCTTTATTATGTAACAGACAGTAACAGCTATTTAACTCATTAATCCCACACACACACCCAGAGCACAGAGCCCATCTGCTTCCCCTTTCTGGGCTCCTTCCCTGTTTCCCTCCTGGCTTGCCCCAGTGCTTGCCCACTGCCACTGCTGCTGAGGCTGCACCTGAATGATCCATTCATCTGTTTACTAATTTATTCATTCATTCATTCATTCATTCATTCATTCATTCCTTCGATTTCTTATTCATGGACTCCCAGGTAGGAGCTAGCATGCAGGTGCGGGTGAGCTGGTGAATGAAGACCCCCATCCATCACCATTCTTGCCCCACCCTGCTCGCCTTTGTAAACTGCATCACTGACTTGACTGCTGTCACCTGGCTGCTGCCTGCATTCAAATCACTGGATGGGACAGTCACTGATTCACTGATTCTCTTGCTCATTCACGTGCAAAGTCAGCCTGGGTAGTCAACAGTTCCTAGAAAAGTTTTCCTGCTTCCTGCAGAGAGCTTGCTCTGAACTACATTTCCCAGTGTGCCCTGCACTCCCAAGCAACCACTCTTCTGCCCACCAGCATCTGTACTTCCTTCCTGGAATTTTAGAAGACTTAGCACACAGGTAGGATTTTGTTATTTTTTAAGGGGGTAGAAGACACAGGAGGGAGGGAATGGAGGGCAGGGGATGAAGGGAGGGCAGGAGAGGGAGGGGGCAGTGTAATGAGGAAAGGGAGGCTGTGGAGCGATCTGCTCCAGCCCCGTGCTGTGTCTCACACGTGAGCTTTTCATAATTCATTTTGATTTGGTACCATTTGGTTTGCTCCATCGTCAGGGAGGTTCCTTGGTGTGTAGAAATGTTTGAATTATATCCTGGAGGACAACGGGAAGTTCCTATGGAGACCAGGAAGGTTTCAGGGTCTGCAAATTAGCCTGGGGCCAGTGTTATTGAAATGAATATTGTTGCAGATCTAGAGAAAGGATTTTTTCTTGTGTGGGAGGCATGGCCAGGAACCACAATACTGTGTCTTAAGCACACTCTAACCCTATGGGAGGCGCTCCTGTCACTCAAGCCTCACTATCCAATCAGGCCCTCCAGGAGACCTGCCAGTCAGAAGAGGTTCAGGGCTCTTCTGCTCACCAGGCTTGACATTGAAGAGGAGACAGCGGTTTTGTTTGCTGTGGTGCTGTTGCTGCTACAGGGAGCTGAGCTGAGAGCTTCAGTGATCTGGAAAACCACAAAATGGTGAGTTAGAGGATGCTGTCTGCAGATGGGGAGGGTAAGATGTTGATGTGTGGCAGACAGAGTGTTGAGTCCTCCCTGTATCTGTGGGGAGAGTGAGGCCAGATTCCCTGTCTTGGGAAATCTTAGGCCCATGTAAATAATTTGACATAGGGGAAGGCCTCACATTAACTTTGCTTTGCTTGCTTAATTTGATCAGAGCATGGTGAGCAGGTATCTGGGTATAGGTTTTACCAATGCTTAGGAAATAGAATGTCTCCCAAAACAGAATTGAGCTGAGGGAGGACTGCCTCTGAAACATTCAAAGATAAATATATTCTAACCAGCCTTGTGTGGATGCCAGGATACACATTTGTTCATCAGGATTGTATAGACATTTGGCTCCAAACCATTACAAAGAATCTACCCCTGATTTACTACAAACCACAAGGCCCATCCCATATCAAAGAACAGGCCTCAAACAAGCTGGATAAGGAAGCATTACAAGGTCACAAAAGACCTTAAATCCTGGTGTCATGAAATTTTTTTTTTCTTGAGGAAAAAAACAAACATTTTGGCATACGGACAATGTGACAGCAGGTGACAATTATATGAAATAAAACACAGTTGTGTTAAGAATTCACCTCATCAACCAAGGTTTTCATTTCAGTCCTCAGGCAGACAGGACTTAATTACAGCCTGAGGTGTAGGGCTTGGAAGTATTCATTGGGGCCTGATGTATTGAAAATAAAACTGAGCTCATTCTTTAAAATCTGCAATATGTGTGGGAGAGCTGATAATGGTCTGGGGCCATGAACTTTTTGAAGGGTTGTTTCAAATGCTGAGAACAAAATGCTTTCCACCATATGGGGAGCTATTGTCTGTCCTAATGCCACTGTGACTTAAGTCAGTAATGTTATTGAGATATTGTGTTTCCCTGTGTGACATTTTTTGACAAGTCTCTCGTGAATTTCTCCCATTAAATGATAGTTTTTGACAACTTCGTATGGTTCTCCCATATTCTTACATCCTCCCACCCCATTTATGTAGTGTACAGGATGCTATTCTTCTCAAGAAGCTTAGTTAGTCTGTGGCTTATGTTCCACAACACCTAGCATTTATCTTTTCTACCTTCTACTTATCCTATTTATCATATCCCCTGTGACCTTCATCTCAGGACCCTATCCCTGAAGAATGACCTGTTGCTTCAGGTCAATGATGTACATAAGAAATTATTTAAAGAATATTCTGGCTGTGTGGTTTTATTTTACTTAACTGCTAGTATCCTCTTCTAAGTTATGGTATTTTTTTGGTTTATTGTGTTTATCTTTAGAGAAATGGTATAAGAAATCTTCAATGTGCTCTAATACATGTCTCTAGTCTCTGGAGCACATGGCCATAAAGCCTGTTTCAATATTTCAAAATAATTTGTGAGATTATAATTGCATCATGTTCACATTGTCTTTTCGGCATCCAAGGCCAATGAATATCCCACTGTTTTCTAATTTGTGGTATGTTTTTCTGTAACTCAGTTTCACAGTAACCACAGTTAGTGTGTAAATATGAACTAGAAAGACTGTGCTGTCTGAGTCATAGGGTGGCCCTAGACAATGTGGGTTTTTTTGGGGGGGGAGTTAGCTTTTAGGAATACTAGGTACAAGTAATTTTTGGAATCTTGCCATGGTTTCTTCTGACTTTGCTGAAATGTGTTATGAAAGACTGCAAGCTATACAATGGTGAGTATATGGTGTTCAGAGCAGGTCTGTTGAGCTATCATTTAATTTAGTTAGTTAGTTATTGACTGCTAGTTTTACAAGACAGGATTTCCTGTGTAACAGTCATGGCTGTATTGGGATTCACACTGTCAACCAGTTTGTTATGAACTCACAGAGATTTTACTGCCTCTGCCTCCCAAGTGCTGATATTAAAGATATGTGCCACCACCACCCAGTGAGCTTTTAATTCTGTTGGGACCTGAATGGAACATGAGTCAAATTGTAGTTCTGTTGATACAAGTGGTGACAAGGGAAGTAGACTTTTTCCTCTGTGCCTCTCAGTATGGATTTGCTGGGTAATGGGAGACTTTGCATCCCTGGCATGGGAGGATATATTTCTTGCAGTATCAGTGCCAAGTGTTCACATGTGGCTACTGCTTTTGTTGCAGTAGGAAGATAGATTAGAAAATTGAATGTCTGGTTTCTAGAAGTTCTGAATATTGCATTCTATTTTCAGGTTTGTATTATAAATATTGCAAATAGTTTAGGAACTTGTAGAAAACTGGTGATGTGGATCATCTTTCACAAATACATGATTAAAATGCTTGTAGCTTGGTGGTGCAACTAACCACAATGATGTGATTTACTGAAGCTTAGTTCCAGGGGAGAAGAAGAGTTTCTGATGTGTAGATATTTCTCAAGTGTGCATGCTTCTGTGAAGGTAGATTGGACAGAGTCCATGTGACTTGTCATAATCCATGAAATTAAATTTAAAATCACTTTTCTTTTTTTTTTTTTGGTTCAGGAAGCATTTCTTTCTTTTTTAATGTAAACTAGAAACAAGCTTGTTTTACATGTCAATTACAGTTCCCTCTCCCTCCCCACCTGACCTGCCCCTACGTGACCCCTCTTTAATCCCCTATCTGCTCCTCAGGTAAGGTGAGGCCTCCATGAGTGATTTTCAAGTCTTTCATTTCACTTGCATCATGGCCTAGGCCATGCCCTGTGTCTCTAGACTGAGAGGGTATTGCTTAATGTGCAATGAGCTACCAAAGTCCAATTGTACAATAGGGATAAATTCTAATTCACTGCCGTAGGCCCCATAAATTGCCCAGGCCTCCTAACTGACACTCATTTTCAGGGGGCCTGGATCAGTCCTCTGCTGGTTTCCCAGCTATCAGTCTGTGGTCCATGAGTTCCTGCTTTTTCAGGTGAGCTGTTTCTGTGAGTTTCTCCAGCCTGGTCTTGACCCAATTGCTCACCACTCCTACCTATCTGAAAATAAATTCCAGGAGTTTGGCTCATTATTTAACTGTAAGTGTCTGCTTCTGCTTCCCTCAGCTACAGGATGAAGGCCCTAGGATATCACATGTGGTAGTTAATGATCTCAATATCAGAGATGAGCATTTAAGGTGACCGCTTCACTATTGCATGTACTGTTAGTTGGTGTCATCCTTGCACATTTCTGGATATTTACCTAGTACCAGATTTCTCTTTAAACCTATAATGGATCCATCTATTATGGTTTCTCCTTTGCTGATCTCCTCTATTCTTTCACTGGCTCAGTCTTCCTGCTCCATCAAGTCCTCTCCCCTTCTCTTCTCCCCTTCTTAGTCTCCTAACTCCCTCTCCCCTCTCACCATACTCCCAATTATCTCAGAAGATCATGTCTCTTTCCCCTTTTCTGGGTGATCATCTATATCTCTCTTAGTCTCCTTGTGTCCTATCTTCTCTTTTGCTGTGAATTATAGGCTGGAAATCCTTTGTTCCATGTCAAAACCCATATAAAAGTGACTACATACCAGGTTTGCTTTTTGGGACTGGGTTAACTTACTCAGGAAGGTTTGTTCTACTTCTTTCCATTTGCTTGCACATTTTATTATTCCATTGTT
>NW_023276808.1:8778281-8804795 GCF_003668045.3 Cricetulus griseus
AACAGCTGAATAAACTTAAGAGATCCATCTGACAATGGATTCTGTGAGCTATTCCTATATTCTATGCAGGCGTGAACCATTTCTAATTTCTATAGTAATTCTGATGATTTATTTCCTCTGACTTCTGGATCACAAGACCTCTCTCTTTGGGAGTGGGATATATTGAAAAACTACATATGTGGATTCCAATCTGCCTCCTCAATTCATTGTGACTCAAATATATATCTTCAGTCTATTGGGCCCCCAAATCACATGATTTAACCTAGAGCTTATAGAGCTTTCTCATAGAATGCTCTCTACCCTCAATCTCTATCCAAGTGTACTTCTGTTTTCTTCTCATCCAGGAGATCTCAGACATTCTTCTTAGCCTGGTTTGACCAAAGAAGACTGAGGCATTCTATTTATCATCAAGATAATATTGGTCTGCTCTAATTTGTGGCATCGGAACCCCATAGTTCACCTACTGTTGGGATACCAAATCTACAGGTTTCAATAAAGTTTTATTATGGAGCAAGCCCATCATTTTGCACTCAGAGTTGAGTATCAAAAGAGAACATTACAGTGACAGCTACATCGTGGACATGAACAGATAAAGATTGGCATTCACATTGTTGCATAATCTCTCCAAAATGACATACAATATAGACATGACTTTGTTGCTTTTTAATGTTCTTATATTCTTCTTGTTTCTCTATTTAAGTTTAGAAAATATTAAGTTGAACAGATTTATCTTATACATTTTCTGCTATTAAATATCAGCAGCAATGATGTTATTTTTATATTTTTAATTTACATTGAAATAATTCATATTTTACATTTCAATTCCTGTTCCCTTTCCCACCCATACCCCCACCATCTCCCCATCCCACGCCCATTCACTCTTCAGAGAAGGTGAGGCCTTCAATGGGGCATCATCAAAGTCTTTCGGATTATTTTTTGCAGAACCACAGCCCTCCCTCCAGTATCTAGGTTGAAAAAGTAACCCTGTATATTGAAAGGGCTAGAAAAGGCCATTTCATGCAATAAAGGTAAATTCTGGTTCTACTTCCAGTGACCCCAAAGGATGCAAATCTCCCCAACCTGAATACCATATGGGGGGCCTGCTTTGGCTTATGCATAAGTTCCACCACTGTCACTCTGGAATCTGCGAGCTCTCACTTGCTCAGGTCAGCAGTTTCTGTGTGTTTCTCCAACACTGTCTTCACCCTTTTGCACATCACTCCTCTCTCTGCATAAATGGAATTAAGGCATTGGGCTCTGCGCTTACCTGTGACTTTCTGCTTCTGCTTCCATCAGGTACTGGATGAAGGGGATATGTTGGCCTTTAAGGGAGACATCAATCTTATTACAAGGAAATGCCATTTAACATACTTTCTAACCTACTTTTTAGATTCTTAGTTGAAATCATCCTAATAGATTCCTCAGAATTTTCCTATTTCTATTTTCTTTTTAATCCCATAATGGCTTCCTCTATCAAGGTATCACTTTCCTTGTTCTCATTCTCTGCCCTTGCTCCAACTTGATCTGCCTGACCACTTACATTCTCCTCCCCATTTCCCTTCCGCTTCTCCCCTCGTTTTCCTCTTAGGTCCCTCCCCCCTCCTCCTCCTCTCATGCTCCCAATTTACTCAGGATACCTTCTCCATTCCCCTTCTCATTGGATCAATGTATGTCTCTCTTAGAGTCCTACTTGATTCCTAGATTCTCTGGGGTCATAGACTGTAGGCAAGTTTTTCTTTGCACTGTATCGAATGTCCACTTATGAGGGAGTACATATCACGTTATTCTTTATGTGTCTGGGTTAACTCTCTTCAGCATGCTTTCTTCTAGTTTCCTCCACTTGCCTACAAATTTCAAATTGTTACTTTTTTAATGCAGAGTAATACTATATTGTTTATATTTTTGACATTTTCTTTATCCATTCTTTGACTGAAGGGCATCGTTTGCTTGTATTGCAGATTCTGACTATTGCATATAGTGCTGCTGTGAACACAGATGAACAGATGTACTTGTGGTATCAATAAACATTATTTGCTTTTATGCCTAATAGTGAAATTGCTGGATCTTCAGGCAGACTCTTTCCCATTTTTGTGAGAAACTACCTCACTAATTTCCAAGTCACTGTATAAGTTTACAATGCCACCAGCAATGAAGGAGTGTTCACTTTCTCCACATCCTCTCCAGTATAAGCAGCCATTGGATTTTTTATTTTAGTCATTCTGGCAGTCAAAATGGTATCTCAGAGATGTTCTGATCCTCATTGCCCAGATGTCTAAGGATGTTGAGCAATTCCTTAAGTGGCTTTTGACCATCAGGCCTCTGTCAGAAGCTGGGTTGCAGAATATCTTTTCCCATTCTGTAGGCTGCCCTAATGTCTGGTTAAATCTATCCTTTCCCTTACAGAAGCTTCTCAGTATCAGGAGTTCCCATTTATTAATTCTCAATCTAAATGTCTGTGTTAATGGTGTTATGTTCAGCAAGTAGTATCCTTTGCCATTTCATTCATGTATACTGCCAACTTCTCTTCAAAGTGGTTCAATATGACTGGTTTCATGTTGAGGTCTTGATCAATTTGAATTTATGTTCTGCGCATGGCAATGTGTATGGATCTATCTGCAGTCTTCTACATGTCTGTTTCCAGTAATGCCAGCACCCTTTGTTGAAGATACCACCTTTTTTCCATTTTATAATTTTCCTTCTTTGTGAAAAATAAGGTTTTCATAGGTGTGTATATTAATATCAGTGTTGTTGATTAAATCCTTTTGGTCTACCTGTCAGCTTTTGTGCCAATACCAAGCTGTTTTCATTATTGTTGTGTGTGAATTCAGGAATGGGGACGCCTATGGAAGTTCCTTTATTGTACAGGATTGCTTTTCTTATCCTGTATCTTTTGGTTTATCCACATATAATTGAGTACTGTTCATTCAAGTTCTGTGAAGAATTGTGCTGGGATTTTGATGGGGATTGTATTGAATCTATAGATTGCTTTTGGGAAGATTGTCATTTTATTATGTTGATCCCATCTATGCAAGAGCATGGGAAATCTTTCAATTTTATGATATCTTCTTCAATTTCCTTCTTAAAGAATTAAAGTCCTTGTCACACAGGTCTTTCTCTTGTTTGGTTACAGTCACCACAAGATATTTTATATTGTTTGTGTTTATTGGGAATGGTGATCTTTCTCTGATAACTTTCTCAGCCCATTTATCATATATATATATGATACTACTGATTTTTTAATAAGAGGAGAGGTGAGGAAGACACGAAGGAGCAGAGAGTTTGAGTCGGGGGTATAATAGAAAAAAACAAGAAAGGAGGTATCAAAATAGAGGGGGGGATTTTAGGTTTAAAGAGAAATCAGTCACTAAGGAAATGTCTGGAGATCTACAAGATGCCATGAAATAACAATGCAAACAACACAGGAGAGGCTACGTTAAATGCCCTCCCCTGATAATGAGATTGATGACTGACTTATATGCCACCCAATAGCCCTCATCCAGCAGCTGATGGAAGTAGAAGCAGACACCCACAACTAATCACTGAACTGAACTGGAATCCAGTTACAGAGAAAGATGAGTGATGAGCAAAGGGGGGCAGACCAGGCTGGTTAAACCCACAGAAACAGATGACCTGAACATCGGGAACTCTTGCTCCGCAGACTGATAGCTGGCATAGCAGCATGGGACTGATCCAGACCCCAGGAACATGGGTTTCATCGAAGAAACCTCAGAAATCTGGCTTCATTCCCTTTTTGAATGTATTGGGTGATTTTGGCCTGGTAAGTAAGCACATGTTCTTAGAAGATTTCATGAAAAACTCAGCTAAATTTCATTTGTGTGATATTGTGGCTCCAAATCTTTGTTAATCTCTACAGTTTCCAAAAAGTGAATAAGGCTGCGTTTAAGATTATTGTGCTGATGTCTTAGACATAATATTGTCTCTGTTAATGGTTTTTATTGTTGACTCTTTCATATCAGCAGCGGCGGCCATGTTTGTGGTGCACAACATCGCAGAGCACCACGAATTACTCATGCAAGACATGTCTTTCGACTTCCTCGGGTACAGGATGGCCACCTGCTCCAGTGACCAGAGCATCAAGGTCTGGAATAAAAGTGAAAGCATAGATTGGCATCGTACTGCTAGTTGGAAGACACATAGTGGATCTGTATTGCATGTGACATGGGCTCATCCTGAATTTGGACGAATTTTGGCTTCCTGTTCTATTGACCGTACAGCAGCTCTTTGAGAAGAAATAGTAGGAGAATCAAATGATAAACTTCGAGGCCAGAGTCACTGGGTGAAGAGGACAAATCTACTGGACAGTAGAACATCTGTTACTGATGTGAAATTTGCTCCCAAACATATGGGTCTGATGTTAGCCACCTGTTCAGCAAATGGCATAGTAAGAATATATGAGGCCCCAGATGTTATGAATCTCAGCCAGTGGTTTCTACAGCACGAGATTTCAGGTAAGCTGAGCTGTAACTGTATTTCTTGAAACCTTTCCATATCTCGCACTCACTCCCCCATGATCTCTGTGGGAAGTACTGACAGCAGTCCAAAGGCAATGGCAAAGGTTCAGATTTTTGAGTACAATGAAAACACCAGCAAATATGCAAAAGCAGAAACTCTAATGACAGTCACAGATCCTATTCATGATATTGCCTTTGCTCTGAATTTGGGGAGATCTTTCCACACCCGCAATAGCCACCAAAGATGTAAGAATTCTCATATTAAAACCTGTGAAGAAAGAACTTACTTCTTCTGCTGGTCCCACAAAATTTGAAATCCATATCTTGGCTCAGTTTGATAATCACAACTCTCAGGTCTGGAGGGTGAGTTGGAACATAACCGGAACACTGCTAGCAGGAGATGACGGCTATATGAGGTTGTGGAAAGCGAATTACATGGACAATTGGAAGTGTACTGGTATTTTTAAAGGTAAAGGGAGCCCAGCAAATGGGAGATATCAGCTGGGAAACTCAAATCCTTCACTAAGATCAAATACTCCAAATCTTCAAAACTCATTACATGGATCTTCTGCTGGCAGAAAGCACAGCTGAGTACAAGCTGGTTGGATTAACTTTGCTGTTTTCCCTCTTGTTGCATTAACACAGGAATGGAACTCATACTCCTTTTCCCCTTCCCCAGTGATGTTTGATCTCTCCCAAGATGCACTAGCAGCCTGGACACTACTAAACACAGTCCAAAAGGCCTTTAAAATTACAGTGTGTATAATTTTTTTGTACTAGTCAGTTAATGACACTATAAATTGAAAGGGGTTTTGTTGAGACATCATTAACAAAACAATTTTTGAAATGTTCTGGAGAATAACTTGGGTTTAAAAACCGAAGAGATTGCTACTATCCTCAAAAATACACTGTTGGGAGGAGGGAAAATATACTCTTATTATAATTTGGAGAAAAAAAGAGAGAATGGGCTCTGCTCTTCATTTAAAGCCTAGGAAAGTAGCCCATGGTTACAACTCTATCCAGCAATCCCCTTACCTTACTGAAGGAGTAGGCAAAGTAATTTATTGTGTCAGGAGCAACATTCTTCAAAACCTGGCACATTTGATCCAAGCTCTGTAGGGTCCACAAAATCATAGCAGATTCACCTAATTTTTAAGTGACTATGCAAACAATAAAGATGGAAAATATAAAGATGATGGATTCTTATTCTGTGGTCAGTTCTTCATTATTGTACACATCTATGTTTTGGTCAGTCAGAGCCCAAATGAAGAGTCTGTGAGAGTTCATTGCATGAAGCAGTGAAGATGAAGCTGTGTTGCATTTGAGAACACAGGATGTTGAGGTGTCCATTTTATGTGCCATCTGTCATGGAGACTTTCATGTGAGGAATGGAAGTGCAAAAGTGTGAGATAGATAAGAATTCCTGGGGTTGTGTGATATTTTGGTCATATGTTTATAATAAAGCTTATGTCATATCAGAGACCAGAGCTACCTGTTAACTGACAAAAAATACCATAGAGTTTTGGAAAACTGTGGAAAGATTGGAGACAGGAATTAGAAAGGAGGGGCTGAGAGAGGATCTTTCTCTGTTTTAGATTGAGAAATGGAAGAGGTAGGGCATACTGATGGCTGCTCAACTGCTTCTCTGTTCTTTCACATTCTTACAGCCTTTTCTGACTTCTGATTTTTTCTTAAGAAATATTACTTATGCCAGGTGCTGGGACCAGTATGGTCTACAGGAGCTCTTTGCAAAAGAGCCTCCAAAGCCACAGTGAAATCCTGCCTCAAAAACCAAAAAAAAATGATTACTTATAATAACACTTTATGAAGTTCCTTAAAAGATATGCTGAGTAAACTAAAAGGGTAATTAAGACTTCCAGGGATAGATTAAATCATAGATTCATATTTTTATATCACATATTTATATCATATAATTAAATCATAGATTTATATTTTTATATCATATATTTATATTTTTCAATTGCTACTGAACCAGAAACAACAGCATTAGGAGATATTAGATAAAAAAAGAAACTGCTAAAATAAACCAATCTATATGCTTTAGAGATACCTTGAGCTCAGAATAAATACCAAAATATGTGTTACATCAGGGAAGAGTTTTTGCTTTTGTTTCCATGTGGGGAGGTGGAGGGGATCCCAGTGACCATTGAAAATGATAAAGGTTATATTCAAACAAAAGAAGATTTCTTAAAACTCAAAGTTGTTCATCAAACAACATTGACATTCAATCTAAAGGAATTCATGAGACTAACAGATGTCTTTCACTGGATTACATATAATTTACCAAACTAGAAATCTGCAAAGGTGTGTTGAGGCAGATTTTGTCTTTCAAAAACATAATAATCTCCAAAAAAGGAATGAAAAGATCACTGTTGTCCTGGGCTTTTAGGACTCTATCTGCTATTCAAGAGTATGTGTCTCACTTGGTTTTCTGTTTTTGGGACAGTTTTGGATGTAGTAGTAGTACTGACTAAGCTATATTTACATATCTAAAAGACATTTATTTACTATGCTCTTTCAATCAGTGCTCTGATTCACATATATGTTTGACCACTAATATCAAAAATATAGTAGAATTCCTTAGAATTAATGATGGTATGGCTTATTATTAGGCACATGAAAAACCAGGAAAAATAATAGTTTAACATGTGCAAGTCATTGGAAGCAAAGTTTTTAAAACAGGTGTCACAAAAATTATAACTGGTGTTAACAATTTCCTCACTAGCCTCTCTGTCCAATCTGATCATAATAAACAATGTGTTAGTTATTCCCATATTGTGTGAAATGAATGCTGAATACTTCATGTAATTTATCCTGGGGCCTTAGGTGTGCCCCAGCAAAAAATTCATAGTCTAATAAATTCTGGGGTGAAAACAAACTTAAAATTTAGTCTTCCTCAGTAGGATGGGTTCATTGTTTACTCACACAAAAGGACAAATCATACTTCATTGTTAACCTTAATGCATAGAACCTGTGCTAGTCTGAATGTAATTGCCCCCAATGTGCTCACAGGGAATGGCACTGTTATGAGGTTGGTTTGTTGCTGTAAGTATGGACTTGTTGAAGCAAGAATGTCACTGGGGGTGTGCATACTGAGATCTTATATATGCTGAAGCCATGAACAGTGTCCCAGATGACTTCCAATTGCCAGTGGTCAAGATGTGTAATGCCCAGCTCCATGTATAGCACCATCTCTGCCTGAATTCTACCATATTGCTACATGAAGATACTTAATATAACCTCTAAAAATGTAAGCCATCAAATTAAATGTATTTCCTTTAAAAAATTAGCCACAGCCAGAGTGTAGTGGTGCATGCCTTTAATCCAGCACCCAGGATGCAGACTGGTCTCAAACTCTGAGACCAGTCTGGTCTACAAGAGCTAGTTCCAGGACAGCCTCCAAAGCCATAGGGAACCTGTTACAAAAAGTAAAATAAAATATTAGACATCTAAATGGTGTCTCTTCACAGCTATACAAACCAAAACATGGTCAATACATGATTCATTACCCTTTAGAGAGGAAATTTGAGAAATCATGACAAGTTTCCATTATACAAGATCATATTATACATAGGCGTGTGAACTTGCTGCTCATCATGTGTTATTAATAGAAAACCTAGTATTCAAGTATAGCCTTTCTTTATTTTATGTAACATATAATAACAGATATTTAACTCATTAGCCCCACCCCCAACGTCCCCAGAGCCCAGAGCCCATCTGCTTGCTTGTGAGGGGCTCCCTCCCGGCCTCCATTCTGGCTCCCCCCAGTGCCCGCCCACTGCCACCGCCACCACCGCAGCACCCGATCCATCCATTCATCCATTTATTAACTTATTCATTCATTCATTTCTTTGTTCGATTTTTCATTTATGGACTCCCGGGCGGGAGCGAGAATGCAGGTGCTGGAGAGCACGAGAATGAACACCCCCTTCCCCCATCGCCATTCTTGCCCCACCCTGCTCCCCAGCTCGCCCTTCCTAAAGTGCATCACTGACTTGACTGCTGTCACCTGGCTGCTGCCTGCATCTCAGTTCCCTGGATGGCTCATTTATCTGAGTCACTGAGTCACTGATTCACTTGTTCATTCACTTGCAAATCTAGCCAGGTGAGCCAGCAGTTCTTAGAGAAGTTTTCCTGCACCCTGCAGAGAGCTCGCCCAGGACTACATTTCCCAGTGTGCCCTGCGCTCCCAAGCAACCACTCTTCTGCCAGCCCGCGTCTGGACTTCCTTCCCGGGATTTTAGAAGACCTAGGACACAGGTAGGATTTTGTGAGTTTTTAAGGGGGTAGAAGACACGGGAGGGAGGGGATGGAGGGCAGGGGATGAAGGGAGGGCAGGGGAGGGAGGGGGCAGTGTAATGAGGAAAGGGAGGCTGTGGAGCGATCTGCTCCATCCCCGTGCTGTGTCTCCCACGTGAGCTTTTCCTAATTCATTTTGATTTGGGACCATTTGGTTTGCTGCATCATCAGGGAGGTTCTTTGGTGTGTAGAAACTTTTGAATTATATCCTGGAGGACAACGGGAAGTTCCTATGGATACCAGGAAGGTTTCAGGGTCTGCAAATTAGCCTGGGGCCAGTGCTATTGAAATGAATACTGTTGCAGATCTAGAGAAAGGATTTTTCTTGTGTGGGAGGCATGGCCGGGAACCACAATACTGTGTCTTTAAGCACACTCTAACCCTATGGGAGGTGCTCTTGTCACTCAAGCCTCACTATCCAATCAGGCCCTCCAGGAGACCTGCCAGTCAGAAGAGGTTCAGGGCTCTTCTGCTCACCAGGCTTGACTTTGAAGAGGAGACAGCGGTTTTGTTTGCTGTGGTGCAGTTGCTGCTACAGGAGCTGAGCTGAGAGCTTCAGTGATCTGGAAAACCACAAAATGGTGAGCTAGGGGATGCTCTCTGCAGATGGGGAGGTGTGGCAGACAGACTGGTGAGTCCTAACTGTATCTGTGGGGAGAGTGAGGCTAGATTCCCTGTCTTGGGAAATCCCCTTAGGCCCATGTAAATAATTTGACATAGGTGAAGGTCTCTCATTAACTTTGCATTGCTGGCTTAATTTGATCAGAGCATTGTGAGCAGGGAGCTGGGTATAGGTTTTAGCAATGCTTAGGAAATAGAATGTCTCCAAAAATAGAATTGAGCTGAGGGAGGACTGCCTCTGAAACATTCAAAGATAAGTATAAGCTAACCAGCCTTGTTTGGATGCTAGGATACACATTTGTTCCTCAGGATTGTACAGACATTTGGCTCCAAACCATTACAAAGAATCTACCCCTGATTTACTACAAACCACCAGGCCCATCCCATATCAAAGAACAGGCCTCAAATAAGCTGGATAAGGAAGCATTACAGGGTCACAAAAAACCTTAAATCCTGGTGTCATGAAAACTTTTTTTTCTTGAGAAAAAAAATGTTTTGGCTTATGGCCAATGTGACAGCAGGTGACAATTATATGAAATAAAACACAGTTGTGTTAAGAACTCATGTCATCAACCAAGGCTTTCTTTCAGTCCTCAGGCAGAGAGGACTTAATTACAGCCTGAGGTGTAGGGCTTGGGAGTATTCATTGGGGCCTGATGTATTGACAGTAAAACTGAGCTCATTCTCTAAAATCTGCAATATGTTTGGGAGAGCTGATAATGGTCTGGGGCCATGAACTTTTTGAAGGGTTGTTTCAAATGCTGATAACAAAATGCTTTCCACCATATGGGGAGCTATTGTCTGTCCTAATGCCACTGTGACTTAAGTCAGTAATGTTCTTGAGATATTGTGTTTCCCTGTGTGACATTTTTTGACAAGTCTCTCCTGAATTTCTCCCATTAAATGATAGTTTTTTACAACTTCATATGGTTCTCCCATAGTCTTATATCCTCCCACCCATTTATGTAGGGTACAGGATGCTATTCTTCTCAAGAAGCTTAGTCAGTCTGTGGCATATGCTCTACATTAACTAGCATTTATCTTTTCTACCTTCTACTTGTCCTATTTATCATATCCCCTGTGACCTTCATCTCAGGACTCTGTCCCTGAAGAATGACCTGTTGCTTCAGGTCAATGATTTACATAAGAAATTATTTAAAGAATATTCTGTCTGTGTGGTTTTATTTTACTTAACTGCTAGTATCCTATTCTAAGTTATGATATTTTTTTGGTTTATTGTGTTTATCTTTAGAGAAATGGTATGAGAAATCTTCAATGTGCTCTAATACATGTCTCTAGTCTCTGGAGCACATGGCCATAAAGCCTGTTTCAATGTTTCAAAATAATTTGTGAGATTATAATTGCATCATGTTCACATTGTCTTTTCGGCATCCAAGGCCAATGAATATCCCACTGTTTTCTAATCTGTGGTATGTTTTTCTGTAACTCAGTTTCACAGTAACCACAGTTAGTGTGTAAATATGAACTAGAAAGACTGTGCTGTCTGAGTCATAGAGTGGCCCTAGACAATGTGGGTTTTTTTGGGGGGGGAGTTAGCTTTTAGGAATACTAGGTTCAAGTAATTTTTGGAATCTTGCCATGGTTTCTTCTGACTTTGCTGAAATGTATTATGAAAGACTGCAAGCTATACAATGGTGAGTATATGGTGTTCAGAGCAGGTCTGTTGAGCTATCATTTAATTTAGTTAGTTAGTTATTGACTGCTAGTTTTACAAGACAGGATTTCCTGTGTAACAGTCATGGCTGTATTGGGATTCACACTGTCAACCAGTTTGTTATGAACTCACAGAGATTTTACTGCCTCTGCCTCCCAAGTGCTGATATTAAAGATATGTGCCACCACCACCCAGTGAGCTTTTAATTCTGTTGGGACCTGAATGGAACATGAGCAAGATTGTAGTTCTGTTGATACATGTGGTGACAAGGGAAGTAGACTTTTTCCTCTGTGCCTCTCATTATGGATTTACTGGGTAATGGGAGACTTTGCATCCCTGGCATGGGAGGATATATTTCTTGCAGTATCAGTGCCAAGTGTTCACATGTGGCTACTGCTTTTGTTGCAGTAGGAAGATAGATTAGAAAATTGAATGTCTGGTTTCTATAAGTTCTGAATATTGCATTCTATTTTCAGGTTTGTATTATAAATATTGCAAATAGTTTAGGAACTTGTAGAAAACTGGTCATGTGGATCATCTTTCACAAATACATGATTAAAATGCTTGTAGCTTGGTGGTGCAACTAACCACAATGATGTGATTCACTGAAGCTTAGTTCCAGGGGAGAAGAAGAGTTTCTGATGTGTAGATATTTCTCAAGTGTGCATGCTTCTGTGCAGGTAGATTGGACAGAGTCCATGTGACTTGTCATAATCCATGAAATTAAATTAAATTAAATTTAAAATCACTTTTCTTTTTTTTTGGTTCAGGAAGCATTTCTTTCTTTTTTAATGTATACTAGAAACAAGCATGTCAATTACAGTTCCCTCTCCCTCCCCACCTGACCTGCCCCTACGTGACCCCTCTTTAATCCCCTTTCTGCTCCTCAGGTAAGGTGAGGCCTCCATGAGTGATTTTCAAGTCTTTCATTTCACTTGCATCATGGCCCAGGCCATGCCCTGTGTCTCTAGACTGAGAGGGTATTGCTTAATGTGCAATGAGCTACCAAAGTCCAATTGTACAATAGGGATAAATTCTAATTCACTGCCGTAGGCCCCATAAATTGCCCAGGCCTCCTAACTGACACTCATTTTCAGGGGGCCTGGATCAGTCCTCTGCTGGTTTCCCAGCTATCAGTCTGTGGTCCATGAGTTCCTGCTTTTTCAGGTGAGCTGTTTCTGTGAGTTTCTCCAGCCTGGTCTTGACCCAATTGCTCACCACTCCTACCTATCTGAAAATAAATTCCAGGAGTTTGGCTCATTGTTTAACTGTAAGTGTCTGCTTCTGCTTCCCTCAGCTACAGCATGAAGGCCCTAGGATATCACATGTGGTAGTTAATGATCTCATTATCAGAGTTGAGCATTTAAGGTGACCGCTTCACTATTGCATGTACTGTTAGTTGGTGTCATCCTTGCACATTTCTGGATATTTACCTAGTACCAGATTTCTCTTTAAACCTATAATGGATCCATCTATTATGGTTTCTCTTTTGCTGATCTCCTCTATTCTTTCACTGGCTCAGTCTTCCTGCTCCATCAAGTCCTCTCCCCTTCTCTTCTCCCCTTCTTAGTCTCCTAACTCCCTCTCCCCTCTCACCATACTCCCAATTATCTCAGGAGATCATGTCTCTTTCCCCTTTTCTGGGTGATCATCTATATCTCTCTTAGTCTCCTTGTGTCCTATCTTCTCTCTTTTGCTGTGAATTATCGGCTGGAAATCCTTTGTTCCATGTCAAAACCCATATAAAAGTGACTACATACCAGGTTTGCTTTTTGGGACTGGGTTAACTTACTCAGGAAGGTTTGTTCTACTTATTTCCATTTGCTTGCACATTTTATTATTCCATTGTTTTTTTCCAATGAGTAAGTACTCTATGGTGTAAATGTGCCATATTTTCTCTATCCATTATTCAGTTTATGGTCATCTAGGTTGCTTCCAGGTTCTAGCCATTACAAATAATGCTGCTACAAATGTAGTTGAAAAGATATCTTTCTTGTTTGAATGTTCATCTTTTGGCCAACAAGTGGAATTGCTGGATCTTGTGGTAGACTGATCCCCATATTACTGATGGACTTCCATACTGATTTACTAAGTGGCTGTTTGCACTTCTACCAGCAGTGGAGGAGTGTTCCCCTTTCTCCACATCCTCTCTAGCATAAAATGTCACTGGTATTTTTGAATTTAGTTGTTATGACAGGTGCAATATACTACCTCAGAATTGTTTTGATTTGCATTTCTCTGTCTAAGTATATTGAGCACTTTCTCAAGTGTCTTTCAGCCATTTAGATTTCCCTATTGACAAATCACTTTTTAATTCTGTACCCCAATTTTTAATTGGATTTTTTGGTATTTTGGTGACGAGCTTCTTGAGTTCTTTGTGTATTTTGGAAATCAGCCCTCTGTCAAATGAATTATTTGGGAATTTGTTAGTTTCTTTGGGAAACCAAGTTTACTTTTCTCCCCTTGATCTTAGAGTCTTCCCTCTTTATTTCTTTGCGTATCTGTGTTTTCATGTTTTCCCTATCATTATCATTTGTGATAGGTCATAGGTCAGTTCCTTCTTAGACTCGACTAAGATTCTGTTTTAATAAGGTAAAAACTTGAGTCTGAAGACTTCTGCACTATGCCTTACTCTATATGAGGTTCAAAATTCTGTCCTTGTAATCCTCAGAAAATTGCTGCTTACATCTGGGAAAGGAGTAAATCCATACTCAAAGTTTTTTTTTTTTTTGGCATCAAACATGGCTCGTTTGCCTATGATTTGAGAGCTTACTTCAAGGGCTTGATGTATTGACAATAAAACAGAGCTCTTTCTCTAAAATGAACAATATGTTTGGAAGAGCAGGTAATGGTCTGAGGCCAGGGATTTTTGGAAGGTTTGCTTCAAATCCTGAGAACCCAACATATGGAGCTATTGGTGTCTGTCCTAAGGCCACCATGTCTATTGTCAGTAATGTTCTTGAGATACCCTTTTTTCCTTGTGTGGCACTTTTTGAGTGTTATCCTTCTGATTTTTTCCCATTATATGTATTGTCCCATTTCATTCTATCCTCCCACCCCATTTAAGTAGTATGCAATATGCTATCCTTTTTTTTTCAGGGGGTGTGGTTCGAGACCAGTTGTCTCTATGGCCTTGGAGGCTGTCCTGAATGTAGGTATTCTAGACCATGCTGGTCTCGAACTCACAGAGATCTTCCTGAGTAAGAATCCTGAGTGGTGGGTTTAAAGGTGTTGGCCACCACTGCCCAGGAGGAAGCTACTCTTCTTAAGAAGCTTAGTTAGCTGGGTACATTTCCTCTGCAATACCTAGCCAACAAAGCATTTATCTTTTCTACCTTCTACATTTTCTATCTTTCAAATTCCTTACAACCTTCAAATCAGGACCCTGTCTCTGAATAATGACCTGTTTTTTTCAGGGCAATGGGGTATTTGAGAATTATTCTAGGAATATCCTGGCTGTGTGATTGTATTTTACTTAACTGCTAGTTTCCACTTCTAAGGACTGGTATTTTTCTGGTTTATGGTGGTGTTCGTATTTTTAAAAAATGTATGAGAAATCTTTAATGTGCTCTAATACTAGTCTCTGAAGCACATGGCCATAAAGCCAGTTTCAAATTTTCAAAATAAATTTTAGATTACAAGTGCATCATATTCACCTTTTCTTTTTTTACCTGCAAGACCTGTCATTAACCTACTATTTTCTAATTCGTGTCCTGTTTTTCTTCCACACAGTAACCACAGTTACTATGTGAATGTGACCTGTGTTTCATTGCATGGTTTTCCAGCTCAGAGGCAATGGGTTTGCTGCAAGGACATTGAGTGTGTAATGGACTGTGCACAAAAAAGACCCTGTGCTTTGCATTAGGAACAGGATGTGCTCTAAGAGAGAGGAGGAATGTCTACTAAAATACAAACTTTCTAGAATATGGCTCTGTGTACTTGCTGGAAGAACAGACCTGGAAGAAATGTGCTGTCTGAGTCATTTGATCTCTCATCACTCAGTAGGGAAGCTGCTAATATGAGTCCTAGCTGGGTGGCTCTAGGCAATGTGTGATGGGTTTGGGCTCATAGAGCAGGAAAAGGGCCAGTCCAGCAGGTCTCTTCCTGGGGCTGAGCAGGATGGTGAGTTTTAGATGACTCACAACCTCACACTTCAGAGTTATCAGGGGGTCAGGGAGGGAGCAGAAACATACACTGAGTAGGGACTTGTTGAAGCTGTATCTTGACTTATTCCAACATTCAGGAACTTATATATGGTTGAGGTGGGGGATTGGAATCTTAGGATGGGGTATGGTGACTTGGGGAGTAAGGGCCGATAATATTCCATCAATCTGGTATGTAGCTGTCTTACATCAGGTCTTGCTGAGTCACTGCCGTGTGGAGGTAACAGACCAGAGAAAAGTCACCAAACTATATTCAGGCTAAGTTCCTCTAGGCCTCCCATCTGGTCTTTTTAAGACCAACAAATGTGATATTTTGGGGAGGTTATCTTTTAGGAGTAATCGGGGGAGGTAACTTGTGAGTCCATTTTATTGGAAAAACTTTTCCCAACTGTTTACTTTGAGATACTGTCTCTCTTTGAAGTTGAAGCATGTTTCTTGTATTCAGCAGAAGGATGGATTCTGCTAATCAGTGTCTTTTTATAGGAGTTAAGATCATTAATATTGAGGGATATTAATGACCATTGATTGATTGTTCATTCTTGTTCGTTTTGGATTTTTTGTGGCATTTTGATAATATTTTGATCATAAAGATGAATGGGCATCAGAGAGCAGAGCTAGCCATTAACTGACCAAAAATACCAAAGAGGTTTGGAGAACTGTGAAGAGATTGGAAACCGGACATAGTAAGGTGGGGCTGAAAGAGGGTCTTCCTGTTTTTCAGATGGAGGAATGTAAGAGGTAGTTTTCACTGGTGGCTGATCAACTGGTTCTGTAATCATCCATTTTCTTACCCCGATATGTGACTTTTGATTTTTCTTGATAGATTAAGATTACTTATATTAACATTTAATGAGGCTCCTTAAAATACACTTAATAATCAGAAAGAGGTAATAAAGTCTGCAAGAGATAGATTAAATAATACATCATTAACTTTACATTTTTAAAATGCTACTGAAAAGGAAAAACAGCATTGAGAGTTATTAGATCAAAAAGAAATTGCTGACTTTAAGCAATATGTATGCTTTAGAGATACTTTGAGCACAGAATAAAAACTAAGATATGTGTTCCATCAGGGAATAGGCTTTGCTTTTATTTCCATGGCAGGGGGTGGGATGTGGAGGATGGGGGAAACCCAGTAACCATAAAAACTGATAAAGATTACATTCAAACAAAAATATTTATTAAAACAGACAGTACTTCATCAAACACCATTGCCATTAATAATATAAACTAATTCATGAGACTAACAGATGTTTTTCATTGGATTAAATATACGGTACCAAAACTAGAAATCTGGAAAGGTATGTTGAGGCAGGTTTTGTTTTGTCTCTAAAAAACATAATATACTTCAAAGATGGAATGTAAAGCCACTGGTGTTGTGGGGTTCTAGGACTGTGTCTGCTAGTCAAGAGAATTTTGTCACCGGGTTCTGCTTTTCTGAGACAGTTTTGGGTATAGTAGTGGTACTGACTAAGCTATTTTTACTATGCACATTACAATCAGGGTTCTGGTGCACAAATATGTTTGAACATTAATAACAAAAATATAGTACAATGCCTTGGAATTAATGATGGTATGGCTTAACTTTAGGCACATGAAAATGGAGGAAAAGTAAAAGTTTAATATGTACAAGTCATTGTAAGCAAAGTTGTTAAAACAAGCTTCTCAAAATATAAAACTGGTGTTAAAGAAATTCCTCGCTAGCCTTTCTGTCCAATTTGAGGATAATGAACACTGTGTTAATTATTCCCAAATTGTTTGAAATGAAAGCTGAATACTTCATATAATTAATCATAGGGCCTTATGTGTGCCCCAGCAAAAATTTCATAGTCTAATAAATTCTGGTTGAAAACAAACTTAAAATTTAGTCTTTCTTAGTAGGATGTGCTCTTTACTCACACAAAAGGTCATATCATACTTCCTTGTGAACCTTAATGCATAGTGCCTGAGCTAGTAATTGCCCCCCATAAGCTCATAGGGAATGGCACTGTTATGAGGATGGTTTGTTGCTGTAGGTATGGACTTGTTGAAGGAAGTGTGTCACTGGGCGTGTGTATACTGAGATCTTATATATGCTGAAGCCATGAACAGTGTCCCAGACAACTTCCCATTGCCAGTCGTCAAGATGTGTAATGCCCAGCTCCTTCTATACCACCCTTTCTGCCTGCATTTTACCATGTTGCAACATGAAGATACTTAATATAAAACTTCTGAAAATGCAAGCCAGGCAAATTAAAAGTTTTTCCTTTAATGAATTAGTGATTGCCAGAGTGTGGTGGTGCATGCCATAATGCCCCGTACATCCATTCATCTGTTAATTAATTAATTTATCCATTCATTCGTTTGTTCTATTTTTCATTTGTGGATTCCTGGGTGGGAGGGAGCATGCAGGTGTTGGCGAGCTCAAGAATGAACACCCCCTACCCCCATCACAACACTTTCCCCACCCTGCTTGACACCTCCCACTTCCTAAAGTGCATCACTGACTTGACTGCTCCCCACCTGGCTGCTGCCTGCATTCAGTTCACTCCTTAATTAAGCTCTCTCAATCACTGATTCACTGATTCACTAGCTCATTCACTTGCAAAGGCAGCCTGGGGAGCCAGAGGTTCCTAGAGAAGTTTTCCAGCTCCCTGAAGAGAGCTGGCTCAGGACTGCATTTCCTAGTGTGCCCTGCACTCCCAATCAACCATGCTTCCATCCTCCTGCCGCTAGGCTTCCTTCCTAAGATGTTAGAATCCTTAGGACTCCTACTTGTGAGTTTTTTACAGCGGTGGAAAACAGGGCAGGGACGGGAGGGAGGGCAAGAGAGGGAGAGGGCAGTGTAATGAGGAAAGGGAGGCTGTGGAGCCATCTGTTCCATCTACGTGCTGTGTCTGCTACGTGAGCTTTTCCTAATTCATTTTGATTTGGTACCGTTTGGTTTGCTGCATCCTCAGGGATGTTCTTTGGTGTGTAGAAACTTTTGAATTATATCCTGAAGGACAACGGAAAGTTCCTATGGAGACCAGGAAGGTTTTAGGGTCTGCAAATTAGCCTGGGGCCAGTGCTATTGAAATGAATATTGTTGCAGATCTAGAGAAGGGGTTTTTCTTGTGTGGGAGGCATGGCCAGGAACCACAATACTGTGTCTTTAAGCATACTCTAACCTTATGGGAGGTGTTCTTGTCACTCAAGACTCACTATCCACTCAGGCCCTCCAGGAGACGTGCCAGTCAGAAGAGGTTCAGGGCTCTTCTGCTCACCAGGCTTGACTTTGAAGAGGAGACAGCGGTTTTGTTTGCTGTGGTGCAGTTGCTGCTGCAGGGAGCTGAGAGGAGAGCTTCAGTGATCTGGAAAACCACAAAATGGTGAGCTAGGGGATGCTGTCTGCAGATGGGGAGGGTCAGATGCTGAGGTGTGGCAGACAGTGTGTTGTGTCCTCCTTGTATCTGTGGGGAGAGTGAGGCCAGATACCCTGTCTTGGGAAATCCCATGTGGCCCATGTAAATTGTTTGACCTCCGGGGAGGTCTCTCACTAATTTTGCTCTGCAGGCTTAATTTGATCAGAGTATTATGAGCAGGGAGATGGATATGAGCAGGATTCTAGTCAACTTAAAGAGGCTGTTTTCTTCTTTTTTGGATTTTTGGAGGTTTCTGTGTGTAGCTGTGGAGCCCATCCTGGCACTCACTCTGTTGACCAGCCTGGTCTTGAACTCACAGAGATCCACCTGTCTCTGCCTCCCAAGTGCTGGGATTAATGGTGTTTGCCACCAACGCCTGGCACAACTAAAAGATTCTTGTAGAATATATGGAAAGCAGCTTGCCTATCTCAGAGATGCCTAGTTTTTCCAGTATTTTCTTGACATTCAACACTCTGCATTTAACATTTACATGCAATCTCCATTCATCGTTAATTTTGTGCATGTTGTCCAGAGGCAACTCATGTGTTAGGTAGCAGTCTTCTATTACTCCATAATTAGGAGAGTAGAATTGTTGATATAAAGGATTTACCAATGCTTAGGAAATAGAATGTCTCCCAAAATCGAATTGAGCTGTGGGAGGACTGCCTGTGAAACAACCAAAGGTAAGTACATTCTAACCAGCCTTGTTTGGATGCTAGGATACACATTTGTTCATCAGCATTGTGCAGACATTTGGCTCCAAACCATTGCAAAGTATCTACCCCTGATTTACCATCAGACACCAGGCCCATCACCATATCGAAGAACAGGCATCTAACAAGCTGGACAAGGAGGCATTACAGGGACACAAAATAACTTAAATCCTTATGTCAGAACATTCTAGGTTTTTCTTTTCTTCAGAATAAACACAGTTTTGTCAGGTGGGTAATATGACACCAGGTAAGAATTATTTGTAAATAAAACACACTTGTGTTAAGAACTCACCTCACCAAGCAAGGCTATCATTTAAGCCCTCAGTCTGGGCGGAGTCAGGAACAGCTTGGGGTTTGGGCTTGAGAGCTTTCATTGTGGCCTGATGTTTTCACAATAAACAGAGCTCCTTTCTAAAACTGCAATATGTTTTAGAGAGCTGTTAATGGTCTGGGGCCAGGAACTTTTAGAAGGGTCTCTTCAAATCCAGAGAACCAAATTCTTCCTGGCATATGGAGCTGTTGTTTTCTGTCCTAAGGCCACTGTGTCTTAAGTCAGTAATGTTCTTTAGATACATTGTTTCTGTTGTGTGGAATTGTTTGACTAGTCTCTACCTGTATTTCTCCAATTATATGATATTTTGATGAATTTATATGATTTTACCATATGCTTCCAACCTCCCACTCAATTTATGTGGTGTACAGGATTCTTTGCTTGTCAAGAAGCTTAGTTAGTCTGGGGCATATCATCTGCATTAACTCACAAACCTACCATTTATCTTTGTTATGTTCTACTTGTTCTATCTTTCATATCCCCATTACCTTCACCTCAGGACACTGTCCCTGAAGAATGACCCATTGTTTCCGGTCAATGCTGTACTTAAGAATTTACTTAAGGAATATCCTGGCTGTGTGATTGTATTTTGCTTAACTACTAGTATCCACTTCTAAGGTCTGGAATCTTTCTTATTTATGGTGTTCATCTTTATAAGAAAGGTATGAGAAACTTTTCATCTGTTCTAATACTAGTCTCTCTTCTGTGGAATGCATGGTCATATAACCTATTTCACGTTTTCAAAATAATTTTTGACATTTGGCATGCATGATGTTCACCTTCTGTTTTTGACCTCCAAGCACTATCAATAATACTCCATTGTTTTCTATTCTGTGGCCTGCTTTTCTTTAACTCAGTTACACAGAAACAACAGTTACTGTGTGGATGCTACCTGGGTTTGCTCTCAGGGTTTTCCAGCTCTGAGGCAATGGGTTGCTTGCACAGGACATTAAGTATGTAATGGAATGTGCAAATAAAGAACCCTGTGCTTTGGGTGAGGAACAGGTTGTACTATATGAGAGAGGAGGAGTTGCTACTAAAATACAAACTTTTTAGACTAGGGCTCTGTATACTCTGCTCTAAGGGCAGAGCTGGAAGGACTGTGCTGTCTAAGTCATTTCATCTCTGATCACCCAGTAAGGAAACTGGTAATATGAGTCCTACAATGTTGGCCTTAACCAATGTGGGTTTTCTTGGGGGGCAGGTGTTAGCAGTCAGGAGTACTAGTGTCAGGTAATTTGTGGGTTCTTGCCATGTTTTCTACTGCCTTTACTGAAGTGAGTTGTAAGAAAGACCAAGAACTATACCATAGTGGATGTATGGTGATTGTAGCAGGTCTGGAGAGGTATCATTTCATTTATTTGCTTAGTTATTTATTGCCTGCTTGTTTTCCTGAAAGGGTTTCACTGTTTAACAGTCATGTCCTACTGGGACTCACCATATAGAGCAATCTGGTCTTGAACTCACAGAGATCTTACTGCATCAGCCTCCCTGGTGCAGTTATTAAAGGCATGTGCCACCACCCCACCACCCAGTAAGCTTTCAGTTCTGTTGGAAGTTGGGCAGAACATGAGCCAGTGTGTAGTTCTGTTGGTACATATGTTGAGCTGGGCAATGTCCTTTGTCTTGCAGGGCTCCCAGTATGGATTTACTGGGTAAAAGGAAATTCTGCATCCCTAGCCTGGAGAGGTAAAATTCTTGCAGTTTCACTGTCCAGTTTCACATGTGGGCAGTGCTTTTTCTAGCAGTGGGAAGACAGTTAAGAAAACTGAAGGTCTGCTTTCTGGAAGTTCTAGATATTGTATTCCTTTTCATGATTTTATTGAAAATATTGCAAATGGTTTAGGAACTTTTAGAAAACTGGTGATGTGGATCATCTTTCATGTATACATGATTATAATGCTTGTAATTTGTTGGTGCAACTAACCAAAATAATGTGATTTAGTGAAGTTTAGTTCCAGGGGAGAAAAGGAGTTTCTGATGTGCAGAGATTCCTCAAGTGTGCATGGTGCTGTGCAGGTAGAGTGGGTAGAATCCGTGTTATATTCCATAGGCCATGGAAATGGGGAGCATTTCTTCCATTTTTAATTTAATTAGAAACTAACTTGTTTTACATGACAATCTCAATTTCTTCCCCTGTCTTCCCCTGCCCCTCACTGTCCCCCTATTTCATTGCCATTCTGCTCCCCATGGAATGTGAGGCCTCCATGAGTGATTTCCAAAATCTGCCATATCATTTGGAGCATGGCCTAGAACTAGACCAGAGTCTCTAAGATGAGAGAGTGTTGCTTTATGTGGAATGGACTCCCAAAGCCCATTTGTATACTATGGAGAAATTCTAATCCACTACAACAGGCCCCATAGATTGCCCTGGCCTCCTAAGTTACCCCCATGTTCAGGGGGCCTGGATCAGTCCAATGCTGATTTCCCAGCTATCTATCTCTGGTCCATGAGCTCCCCCTTGTTCAGGTCAGCTGTTTCTGTGGATTTGTCCAGTCTTGTATAGACCCCTTTGGTCATCACTCCCCTGTATCTGAAACTAGTTTCCAGGAGTGTGGCTCAGCGTTTAGCTCTAGGTGTCTGCTTCTGTTTCCATCAGCTACTGGATGAAGGCTTTAGGATGGCAAATAATGTAGTCATCGATCACATTATCAGAGAAGGGCATTTAAGGTAAACTCTTGTCTGTTGCTTATACTGTTAGTTGTTGTCATCTTTTAGATCACTGGACATTTCCATAGGGCCAGTTTCTCTTCACACCTATAATTGCTGTGTCTATTATGGATTCTCTTTTCTTGCTCTCCTCTATTCTTCCCCCTGACTCCTTTCTGCTTCCTCAATTCCTCCTCTCCCCTCCTCTTCTCCCCTTCTCATTCTCCTAACTCCCTTTCTCCTCGCCCCGTGCTCCCAATTAGCTCAGGAGTCCATGTCACGTTCCCCTTCTCTGGGGGCCCATGTATATCTCTCTTAGAATTCTCCCTGTTTTCAAGATTCTCAGGCTGTGTGGATTGTAAGCTGGTAATCCTTTGTTCCATGTCTAAAATCCATACACAACTGAATACATACCTTGTTTTCTTATTTTAAACTGGGTTGCCTCACTCAGAATTCTTTCTTCTACTTCCATCCATTTCACTGTTAATTTTAAGATTCCATTACTTTTTCTGTTGAGTTCTACTCCATTGGGTAAATGTATCATATTTAGTTTATCCATTATTCAGTTTAGGGTCATCTAGGTTGATTCCACTTTCTGGTTATTACAAATAATCTTGGTATGTACATAAGAACAGATCTCCTTTTTGTATGAATGTGTTTCTTTTGGCTATATGCCTACATGTGGAAATGCTTGTTCTTGTAGGACTCTGATTTCCATTTTCCTGAGGAACCACAGTACTTATTTCCAAAGTGGCTGTGTGACTTTACACTTCCACCAGCGCTGGAGGAGTTTTCTCCTTTTTCCACATCATCACCATCATAAACTGTCATTGGTGTTCTTGATTTTAGCCATTCTGACAAGAGCAATATGGTATCTCAGCATTTTTTTTGATTTGCATTTTCCTGCTGTGTAAGGCTATTTGACCCATCCTGCGGGTCAGTCATTCAGGGTTCTGGAGGGGGACTGCCTGAAAGAGTCATAGGTGAGAGAAGGAAGGAGGCCAAGCAGCACAAAAGAGGGGACCAGAGTCCATCTGTGCATTGTCAAGGCCTCGATTTATTGGGGTTCAGACTGGGCTTATATAGCCCTGCAACAAGGAAATTGGGTAAGCAGGGAAATAACAGGAAGGAACATCTGGTGTATGTTGGGGCAGGAGCATTCTTCTTATCAGCTGGAACATCTTGTGGTATTCCCCGGAACAACGAACAGGAAAGCCCCAGGCCCTTTCTCGGAACAGAAGCAATTAGCCAAACCATCTAATTACAGGTTACAGGAGGCTCACAGAGCTGACTTTAAGTTGCAAACTTAAAGGTCATTAAAAGGCTTACAAAGGTGGGCTTTAAGCCGAATAGTTTTGTGTCCACGGCCCTTTACAACTATTGAGCACTTTCTTAATTTTTTTCTGCCATTTTAGATTTCTCTATTGAGTATTACTTATTTAATTCTATACCGAACTTTTTAATTAGATTTTTTGACATTTTGGTGACGAACTTCTTTAATTACTTCTATATTTTGAAAATCAGCCCTCTGGCAAACATGCAGTCAGTAAATATCATTTCCCATTCTGTGTGCTGCCATTTTGCCTTGCTGACTCTGTCTTTTGCCTTACGGAAGCTTCCAGTTTCAGGAGGTCATATTAATTATTTGTCAAACTCAGTGTCTGTGCTGCTGGTGTTATGTTCAGGAAGCAGTCTAATACTGTGCAAATTTTTCAAGGCTACTTCCCACTTCCCCTTCTAATAAGTTCAGTATGGCTGGATTTATGTTGAGGTCTTTGATCCCTTTGTAGTTAAGTTGTGTACATAGCAATAGACATGGACCTAGTTAGAGTCTTATACACATCAGCATCCAGTTATGCCAATGAAATTTGATGAAGATGTTTTATTTTTTCCATTGCATAACTTTAGCTTCATTGACACACATAAGTATGTGTGTCAATATTATGGTTTTCAATTTAATTCCATTTGTCTAGATGTCTTTTAAATTCTTTTTCTTTTTCTTTCTTTTTTTGTATTGGATTTTCAAGACAGGGGTTCTCTGTTGCTTTGGAGGCTGTCCTGGAACTAGCTCTTCTAGAACCACGGGTCTCAAACTTACAGAGATCCACCTGACCCTGCCTCCTGAGTGCTGGGATCAAACACGTGCACCACCGCCACCACGCAAAACTTCATATATTTCATTAATTTTTTCCAAGATAGTGTTTCTGTGTGTAGCTTTGGAGCATATTCTGGCACCCCACTCTGTAAACAAGACTGGCCTCAAACTCCCAGAGATCTACCTGCCTCTGCCTCCTGAATTCTGGGATTAAAGGAGTGGGACACCAACGGCTGGCTATAAATTATTTTATGTTATTTTTTGATTGAGCATCAGTGGCACTGTATTTACCGGAATCAAAGGGAATTACAAAGAACTATTGGTCCATAGCAATAGCTCACTTCCACTGTGTAGAGAAATGTAGAGCATGGTGCTTATGGTTTTGGAGGAAATATCAGTAGCTTGAGGGTCACAAACAAAAGTTGAAGGGTCACATTGCGGTAATTTTGTGAAAGTTGGAAAGTCTGTGTTTATTTAATTTTTATATAAATAGAATTATAGGGAGTGGGGTAACACTGGCCATGATCACACTTTTCCTATGTTTTCTTTGGTCTTTAAAGTTGACTGCTGCCTTATTTCTTGGCTTTTTCTCACTAACCATTTCATTCTTTCAAAAATATTTTGCATATTTTTGATTGTTGTAACTTTGTGACCTGTATAGACCTCAATATGTGAATCTGTGTACTGATTTTCTGTAATCTATAATGCTTACCTTGTTATATTCATGTCCTTAAAAATGTTGGACCTTCACTAATTTGTCTTCATAAAATTTCTTATGTTATCATTTCCTGAAGGTTTTGTTGTGGGGGGAAGTTGCTATGGAGAGGGTATTATTATTTTCTTCTTTATCTTAGATGTTTGCATCTTCCCATTTCCTTGCATACTGGTTTTTCCAGTTGTTGCTACGGTATTTGTGTCTTTGCTGCTTAAGTGATTTATGTGATTGCTACATTGGCTTTGGATTTTAAGACCTTCTCATATATTATTGTCTCTGTCTCCTAATTACCATCAGATGTCAACATGACAACTCCTAGTGTCATCTGAATAAACCTCAGTTGAGTGTGTTCTTAGATCACAATTTCTGATTTCTGCCTGAAAAAGATTATGTTGACTCATGGTTGATGTGGGAAGAAGACTTTCACTGATTTGGCAATGTCTCTGAGCAAGTTGGCCTAGGCTGCATAAGAGACCTAGCTGAATACAAGACCGTGACAAACCAAAAGAAAAAAAATAAACAGTGCTTCCACTTTTTTTTCTTTGGTGCCTAACTTGTGTTTCTCTCCTGACATCCCAAAAATATAGACACTGGACTAGGGGTAACAACAAAATAATTTCATTACTGGAGTAGCTTTTACTTAGATAATTTAATCACAGCATCAGTAAAGGATGTTGGAATATAAAAATGTTACTTCAAAAGTTATTTTTTTGCACTAATGCATATGGCATTGTTGACTTTTGGAAGAAGTTGACAGTATCAAGACTTTAGATGGAAAAAGCTCTAAATGCTCTCCATAACACTTAATTGGCTGTTGTTTTAGGACATGAAAGATGGGAATGTCAGAATAATGTCAGACCTTGGTGGTAAATGTCAGAATTTTAACAGGTAAAAGTCTCTGCAGGGCACCATGCAGTTGGCCTGACCTACGTGCCTTGAGCGATTTGCCATAGGATATTCAGGCTAAAGCCCCTGGCTCCTGTGACACAATGTACCTTCCACTTCCTGATTAACTGATGCGCTCAATCAGGCAGGGATGCATTAAGGCTAATCTGTATTTCTCTATATGATTTCTTAGTAATGAATGAAGTATGTAAGCTTAAGAAAATTGTTCTTAGACATTACTCTTGTTTTCCCTGTATGACTTGCAATTTTCATATTATCCTGGAAACTACAACTGTATTGATCCTGGAAATTGCCACTAACTTATGTTTCTCATGAAGATATATAACATCTGTTTCCTCTCAATAAAACAGTCATATCCTTGTCTTGCTGTGGCCCTCTAGGCCGAGCCTGGCTTCATTCATTTCTGATTGGGTGATCTTGTCCTGGTAAGTAGGTACAGGTTTTTAGAAGATTTCATTAATAATTTAGCCT
>NW_023276808.1:8805295-8848841 GCF_003668045.3 Cricetulus griseus
GAGAAATTATATAAACACAGACTTCACAACTTTCACAAAATTGTCTCAAAATGACCCTTGATAAGTTGTTTTGACCCTAGGGCTACTGATATTTATGCAAAAATCAGAAGCACCATGCTCTAGACCTCTCTCCAGAAAGGAAGGAGATCTCTTTCTATGGATCAGAATCTCCTTATAATTCCTGTTGTTTCATGTAAATACAACCCCAGTGATGCTCAATCACAAAACAAACTTGAAAAATAATTTAAAACACAGGTAAGCTAATGGAATCAATAAGAAAACCATGATTTGTACCCACATTCCAACTAATACCTGATGTTGGACAATGAAGCCAAAATTATACAATGTAAAAAGGAAAGGATCTTCAGCAATTAGTGCTGGCATAACTGTTTGCTGGCCTGTAAAAGACTGCATACAATCCATATCTATCACCATGCACCAAACCTAAGTCCAAATGGATCAAAGACCTCAACATAAATCCACCCACAATGAACCTATGAGAAGAGTAAGTTGGAGGTAATTCAAAAAATTTATAGAGTAGACCATTTCCTGAACATAACACCAGTAGCACAAACACAGAGCTGCACAGTTAATAAATGGGACCTCCTGAAACTGAGAATCATCTGTAAGTCAAAGGACATAGACAACAAGACAAAATGACAGCCCACAGAATGGGAAAAATATTCCTCAACCCCACATTTCACAGAGGGCTGATTTGCAAAATATACAAAGAAATCAAGAAGCTCATCACTAAAATACCAAAAACTCCAATTAAAAAGTGGGGAACAGAATTAAAAAGAGAGAAATCTAAAATGGCTAAAAGAAACTTGACAAAGTTCTCAATATACTTAGATACCTGATAAATGCAAATCAAACAACTCTGAGGTAGTATATTACTCCTGTCAGAATGGCTAAAATCAAAATCACTGGTGACAGTTTATGCTACAGATGATGTGGAGAAATGGCAACACTCCTCCACTTCTGCTGGAGCCACTTTGGATATCAGCATGGTGGTTCCTCAGTAATGTGGAATTCAGTCTACCAAAAGATCCAGCAATTCCACTTGTTGGCCAAAAGATGAACGTTCAAACAAGAAAGATATCTTTCCAACTATGTTCATAGCAGCATTATTTGTAATGGCTAAAACCTGAAGCAACCTAGATGACCCTAAACTGAATAATGGATAGAGAAAATATGGTATATTTCCCATATTCCACAGAATACTACTCAGTGGAAAAGAAAAACAATGGAATAATATAATGTACAGGCAAATGGATAGAAGTAGAAGAATCCTTCCTGAGTAAGGTAACCCATTCACAAAAAGCAAACATGGTATGTATTCACTTATATATGGGTTTTGAGGTGAACAAAGGATTTCCAGTCTACAATCCACAATGCAAGGGAAGCTAGGAAACAAGAATTTTAAGAGGGACATAAATGAACACCCAGCGAAGGGAAGGCAGCATGTGGCAGGGGAGAAGGAGATAGGAGAACGAGAAGGGGAGAAGGGGTGGGGTTAGGAGTACTTGATGGAGCAGAAAGGTTGAGTCAGGGGAAAGAATAGAGGAGAACAAGAAAAGAGAAACTATAATGTATGGAGCCATCATAGGTTAAAAGAGAAACCTGGCACTAGGGAAATATCCAGAGATCTACAAGTATGACACCAACTAACAATCTAAGCAATAGTCAAGAGGTCACCTTAAATGCCCTTCGTTGATAATGAGATCCTTGACTACTTTATATAGCATTCTAGAGCCTTTATCCAGTAGCTGATGGAAGCAGAAGCAGACACTTAATGCTAAATAATAAGCCAAACTGCTGGAATCTACTTTTAGATAGGAAGGAGTGATAATCAATTAGTTCAAGACCAGGCTGGAGAAACTCACAGAAACAGCTGACCTGAACAAGGGGGAGCTCATGGACCCCAGACTGATAGTTGGCAAAACAGCATATGACTTATCCATGCCCCCTGAACCTGGGTGTCAGTAGGAAGCATGGGCAATCTATAGGGCCTATGGTAGTAAATTAGAATTTATTCCTATTATACAATTAGAATTTGGGAGCCCATACTACATAAAGCAGCACTCTCTTAGATTAGAAACACAGGGGAGGGACTGGGCCATACTCCATGTGATATGAAAGACTTTAAAAATGACTCATGGAAGCCTCATCTTAAGTAAGGAACAGAAAGGGGATTAAACAGGGGGACAGTTAGGGGCAGAGGAGGAGGGGAGTAACAAAGAACTGTGATTGGCATGTAAAACAAGTTTGTTTCTAGCTTACATTAAAAAATAAAGAAATGCTTCCTGAGCTAAAAAAAAGAGAAAGAATGAAAATGATTTTAAATCTGATTTCATTGATTATGGCACATCACATGGAATCTGACAATCAATCTGCACAGCACCAAGCATACTTGAGAAATCTCCACACATCAGAAACTCCTTTTCTCCCCTGGAACTAAACTTCACTGAATCACATCATTTTGATTATTTGCACCACCAAGTTACAAACATTTTATTATGAATTCATGAAAGACGATTCACATGAAGAATTTTCTACAAGTTCCTGAACACTTTGCAATATTTATAATACAAAAGTGAAACTGGAATGCAATATTCAGAACTTCTAGAAACAAGACATTCAATTATCTAATCTATCTTCCTACTGAAAAAAAGCAGTGTCCATAGTTGAACACTTTGCATTGATACAGCAAGAAATATATCCTCCCATTACCCAGTAAATTCATACTAAGGGGCAAAGAGTGAAAAGGCCAATTCCTAGGTCACCACATATATCAACAGAACTATATTCTGTTTTATGTTCCATTCAGGTCTCAACAGAATTAAAAGCCCATTGGGTAGTGTTGGCACATGTCTTTAATACCAGCACTTTGGAAGCAGAGGCAGTAAGATCTCTGTGAGTTCACACCAAACTGGTTTACAAGGTGAATGAGTGTTATATGGGAAAACCCTGACACAAAAAAGAAGCAGTCAGTAACTAACTTACTAAATGAAATAATATACCAACAGACCTGCTCTGATTACCATATACTCACTATGATATAGCTTGTGATCTTTCTTACAATTCATTTCAGCAAAGGCAGAAAAAAACATGGCTAGAAACCCAAAATTACCTGACAGTATTCGTAACTGCTAACACCACCCCCCAAAATAACCCACATTGCCTAGGGCCACCAAATGACTCAGACAGAACAGTCCTTCCAGCTAATATTCACAGACTAACTGGGGTTACTGTGAAACTGAATTAAAGAAAAACAGACCACAGATTAGAAAACAATGGAGTATTGACTGGGCTTGGAGGTAGAAACAACATTGTGAGTATGATGCATTTATCATCTCAAAAATTATTTTGAAAAGAAGTTGACACAGGCCTTATGGCCATGTGTTCCAGAGACTAGAGACTAGTATTACATTTTAAATCAGATTTCATGGATTATGGCACAACTCGTGGAATCTGCCCAATCTACCTGCACAGCACCATGCACACTTGAGAAATCTCTCCGCATCAGAAAATACTTTTCTCCCTTGGAACTAATCTTCACTGAATCGCATCATTGTGGTTAGTTGCACCACCATGTTACAATATTCTAATCATGTATTCATGAAAGACAATCCATATCACCATTTTTCTACAAGTTCCTAAACTATTTGCAATATTTATAATACAAACATGAAAATGGAATGCAAAATTTAGGAACATCTAGAAACCAGACCTTCAGTTTTCCCTGCCCCCAAATCTCTGATCAAATTAAGCCCATAGAGCAAATTTAGTGAGAGACTTCCTGTGAGGTCAAAGAATTTGCATGGAATGATGGCATTTCTTAAGGCTGGGAATGTGGCTGCCCACTCTCCATAGACAGAGGGAGGACTCACCACACTCTCTGCCACACCTCACCATTTGTTACTCCCAATTTGGAGACAGCACCTCCTAGCTTACCATTTTGAGGTTTCCCAGATCAATGAAGCTCTCAGCTCAGCTCCCTGCACCAGCAACCACACCACTGCCTCCTTTTCAAAGCCAAGCCTGAAGCCTGGTGAGCAGAAGAGGCCAGCACCTCTTCTGACTGGCAGGTCTCCTGGAGGGCTGGATTGGATAGTGAGGGTTGAGTGACAAGAACACCTCCCATAGGGTTAGAGTGTGCTTAAGTCACAGTATTGTGGTTCCTGGTCATGCCTCCTACACAAGAAAAAAATCATTTTTGTAGATCTGCAAAAATATTCATTTCAATAGCATTCACTCCAGGCTCTGATTGCAGATGCTGATATCTTCCTAGTCTCCATTGGAACCGCCCCTGTTTCTCCAGGATGTAACTGAAAAGTTTCTACACACCAAAGAGCCCCTCTGACAATGTAGCAATCCAAATCATGCCAAATCAAAATGAATGAGAAAAAGCTCATGTTGAGACATAGCAGGGGAATGGAGCAGAGGGCCCCACAGCCTCCTTTTCCTCATTCCACTGTCTTCCCCACCTCTCCCTGCCCTGTCTTCCACCCAGCCAAAAAAATCAAAAGAAAAAAATCTTAACAGTGTCTTATGGCTTCTAACATCCCAGGATGGAAGCCAAGAGGCTGGTGGGCAGAAGAGAGTTGGGTCAGGAGAGCAGGGCACTCAGGGAAATGTAGTGCTGAGCAAGCTCTCTGCAGGGAGTTGGGGAAACATCTCTAGGAACCACTGGCTCCGCAGGTTGGCTTTGTAAGTGAATGAACCAGGGAATCAGTGAATCAGTGACTGAGCCAGCTGAGCGATCATGTGAACTGAATGCAGGCAGCAGCCAGGCAGCAATCAGTGTTGCAGTTTAGGAAAGGCCAGCAGGCTAGCTGGAGAGCAGGGTGGGGTGAGAGTTGTGGTGGCTGAGGGTTCATTAATGAGCTCCCCCCACATGCGCCAGCTCAGTACTTCCCCGAGTCCATGAATGAATAAACGAACAAACAAATGAGTGATTAAATTAATAAATGGATGATTCGATGGATCGGGTGCAGCCATGGCAGTGGCAGGTGTGGACCAGAGAAAGCCAGGAGCGATGGAGGGAACCCAGTGCTGCCAAGCGGCTGGGCTCCTGGATATGAGGGTGTTGGGGGGGACTAATGAGTTAAATAGCTGTTATTATATGTTACATGAAATAGAAATCAGGCACTCTGGAAATGTCTGGAGATCTGCAAAGATGGCACCAGTTAACAATCTAAGCAAGAGAGGAGAGGCTGCCTTAAAAGTCCTGCCCTTATAATGATATTGATGACTGACTTATATGCCATCCAATAGCCTTCACAGATACCAACAACTACTCAGTGAACTCAACTGGAATCCAGTTGCAGAGAAGGATGAGTGATGAACAAAGGGGTCCAGACCAGGCTGGTGAAACCCACAGAAACAGAACACCTGGACTTCAGGGAACTCTTGCTCCCCAAAAGGAGAGCTAGGATATCAGCATGGAACTGATCCAGAACCCAGGAACATGGGTTTCAGTGAGGAAACCTCAGAAATCTACTTGACTTCCAGTAGTTCAGTACTTATCCCTAGCATCGGTCTAGATTTTGGGAGCCCATTCCACATAGAGGGGTACTCCCTGAGGCAAAACACATGGGGGTGGGCCTAGGACCTATCTCATAGGACACAATAGGCTCAAATGAATCCTATGGAAGGCCTCACCCTCCAAGGAGAGCAGAAAGTGTTTATGATAGATAGGTTTTTAGTAGGGGGAGTTGTAGGGGCAGAGGGGATGGAGAGGGAAATGAGATTGACATGTAAAACAATCTTGATTCTATTTCAAATAAAAAAAGAAAAGCAAAAAAATACAACTCCTGCTGCCACTGTTAGGAATCCCACAAACAAAAAGAAAGAAAGAATGGCTATAATTGAATACTAGGTTTTCTATTAATAACACATGATGAGCAAGTTCACAAGCCTACGCATATTATGATCTTATATACTGGAAATTTGTCAGTGTTTCTCAACTTTCCTCTATAAAGGGTAATGAATCATGTATTGACCAGCTATCATGTATAGCTGTGAAGAAACACCATGTACATTGCTAATATTTTATTTTACTTTTTCAAGCAGGATTTCCCTGTGGCTTTGGAGGCTGTCCTAGAACTAGCTCTTGTAGAGCAGGACGGCATCAAACTCACAGAGATCCACATGTATCTGCATCCTGATTCCTGAAATTAAAGGCATGAACCACTACACACTGGCTATGGCTAATTTTTAAAGGAAAACATTTAATTGGGTGGCTTACATTATCTGTGGTTTTATCAAGTATCATCATGTTGCCACATGGTAGAATGCAGGCAGACATGGCAGTGTAGAAGGACCTGGGCATCACACATCTTGACCACTGGCAATCGGAAGTGGTCTCGGACACTGTTCATGGCTTGAACATATATGAGATATCAGTATACACCCCCCCAGTGACATTCTTGCTTCAACAATTACATACCTACAACAGCAAACCAACCTCATAAGAGTGCCATTCCCAATGAGTTTCTGGGGGCAATTACATTCAGACTAGCACAGGTACTATGCATTAACATTCACATGGAAGAATGATATATCCTTTTGTGTGAGTAAACAATGAAGCCATCCTACTAAGAAAGATTAAATTTTAAGTTTCTTTTCACACCAGAATTTATTGGACTGTGAAATTGTTTCTTAGGCACACCTAAGGCCCCAAATTTGCCAGTTTTTGAATAATGTTTCTCCTGAGACAAGGAACTACTTTGCCTGCTCCTTCAATTATGTAAAGACATTGCTGGATAGAGTCATAAACTTGGGCTACCTTTCCAGGCTTTAAATGAAGAGCAGGTCCCTTTCTTTAATATTGTTAAAAACCTTGAAAATTATTGTCTCTTCCCCATAAATGGATTGCCATAAGAAACTACTAATGCTCTTTTTCTTAACAAAACAGAGACTTTTATGGCTTCCTCCTTGTGTCCTTTTCATTGTAGACCTGAAGGAGGCAACAGTAATAACCATCAACAGAAACAATATTTTGTCGAAGACATTAGCCCATTACACTTAAACTCAGCCTTATTCATTTTCTTGTGACCTGTAGAGATTAAGAGAGATTAGGGGCCAAAATATCACACAGATGAACTCTGGCTAAATTATTAATGAAATCTTCTAAAAACCTGTACCTACTTACCAGGACAAGATCACCCAATCAGAAATGAATGAAGCCAGGCTCGGCCTAGAGGGCCACAGCAAGACAAGGATATGACTGTTTTATTGAGAGGAAACAGATGTTATATATCTTCATGAGAAACATAAGTTAGTGGCAATTTCCAGGATCAATACAGTTGTAGTTTCCAGGATAATATGAAAATTGCAAGTCATACAGGGTAAACAAGAGTAATGTCTAAGAACTATTTTTCTTAAGCTTACATACTTCATTCATTACTAAGAAATCATATAGAGAAATACCGATTAGCCTTAATGCATCCCTGCCTGATTGAGTGCATCAGTTAATCAGGAAGTGGAAGGTACATTGTGTCACAGGAGCCAGGGGCTTTATTCTGAATATCCTATGGCACATGTCGCTCATGGCACGTAGGTCAGGCCAATTGCATGGTGCCCTGCAGAGACTTTTACCTGTTAAAATTCTGACATTTACCACCAAGGTCTGACATTATTCTGACATTCCCATCTTTCATGTCCTACAACAACAGCCAATTAAGTGTTATGGAGAGCATTTAGAGCTTTTACCATCTAAAGTCTTGATAATGTCAACTTCTTCCAAAAGTCAACAATGCCATATGCATTAGTGCAAAAAAATAACTTTTGAAGTAACATTTTATATTCCAACATCCTTCACTGATGCTGTGATTAAATTATCTAAGTAAAAGCTACTCCAGTAATGAAATTAAATTTTGTTGTTACCCCTAGTCCAGTGTCTATATTTTTGGGATGTCAGGAGAGAAACACAAGTTAGGCACCAAAGAAAAAAAAAAGTGGAAGCATTGTTTGTTGATTTTTTTTTCTTTTGGTTTGTCACGGTCTTGTATTCAGCTAGGTCTCTTATGCAGCCTAGGCCAACTTGCTCAGAGACATTGCCAAATCAGTGAAAGTCTTCTTCCCACATCAACCATGAGTCAACATAATCTTTTTCAGGCAGAAATCAGAAATTGTGATCTAAGAACACACTCAACTGAGGTTTATTCAGATGACACTAGGAGTTGTCATGTTGACATCTGATGGTAATTAGGACACAGAGACAATAATATATGAGAAGGTCTTAAAATCCAAAGCCAATGTACCAATCACATAAATCACTTAAGCAGCAAAGACACAAATACCGTAGCAACAACTGGAAAAACCAGTATGCAAGGAAATGGGAAGATGCAAACATCTAAGATAAAGAAGAAAATAATAATACCCTCTCCATAGCAACTCCCCCCCACAACAAAACCTTCAGGAAATGATAACATACGAAATTTTATGAAGACAAATTAGTGAAGGTCCAACATTTTTAAGGACATGAATATAACAAGGTAAGCATTATAGATTACAGAAAATCAGTACACAGATTCACATATTGAGGTCTATACAGGTCACAAAGTTACAACAATCAAAAATATGCAAAATATTTTTGAAAGAATGAAATGGTTAGTGAGAAAAAGCCAAGAAATAAGGCAGCAGTCAACTTTAAAGACCAAAGAAAACATAGGAAAAATGTGATCATGGCCAGTTTTACCCCACTCCCTATAATTCTATTTATATAAAAATTAAATAAACACAGACTTTACAACTTTCACAAAATTACCGCAATGTGACCCTTCAACTTTTGTTTGCGACCCTCAAGCTACTGATATTTCCTCCAAAACCATAAGCACCATGCTCTACATTTCTCTACACAGTGGAAGTGAGCTCTTGCTATGGACCAGTAGTTCTTTGTAATTCCCTTTGATTCCGGTAAATACAGTGCCACTGATGCTCAATCAAAAAATAACATAAAAATAATTTATAGCCAGCCGTTGGTGTCCCACTCCTTTAATCCCAGAATTCAGGAGGCAGAGGCAGGCAGATCTCTGGGAGTTTGAGGCCAGTCTTGTTTACAGAGTGGGGTGCCAGAATATGCTCCAAAGCTACGCACAGAAACACTATCTTGGAAAAAATTAATGAAATATATGAAGTTTTGCGTGGTGGCGGTGGTGCAGGTGTTTGATCCCAGCACTCAGGAGGCAGGGTCAAGTGGATTTCTGTAAGTTTGAGACCCGTGGTTCTAGAAGAGCTAGTTGCAGGACAGCCTCCAAAGCAACAGAGAATCCCTGTCTTGAAAAACCAATACAAAAAAAGAAAGAAAAAGAAAAAGAATTTAAAAGACAGCTAGACAAATGGAATTAAATTGAAAACCATAATATTGACACACATATTTATGTGTGTCAATGAAGCTAAAGTTATGCAATGGAAAAAATAAAGCATCTTCATCAAATTTCGTTGGCATAACTGGATGCTGATGTGTATAAGACTCTAACTAGGTCCATGTCTATTGCTATGTACACAACTTAACTACAAAGGGATCAAAGACCTCAACATAAATCCAGCCATACTGAACTTATTAGAAGGGGAAGTGGGAAGTAGCCTTGAAAAATTTGCACAGTATTAGACTGCTTCCTGAACATAACACCAGCAGCAAAGACACTGAGTTTGACAAATAATTAATATGACCTCCTGAAACTGGAAGCTTCCGTAAGGCAAAAGACAGAGTCAGCAAGGGAAAATGGCAGCACACAGAATGGGAAATGATATTTACTGACTGCATGTTTGCCAGAGGGCTGATTTCCAAAATATAGAAGTAATTAAAGAAGTTCGTCACCAAAATGTCAAAAAATCTAATTAAAAAGTTCGGTATAGAATTAAATAAGTAATACTCAATAGAGAAATCTAAAATGACAGAAAAAAAATTAAGAAAGTGCTCAATAGCTGTAAAGGGCCATGGACACAAAACAATTCGGCTTAAAGCCCACCTTTGTAAGCCTTTTAATGACCTTTAAGTTTGCAACTTAAAGCCAGCTCTGTGAGCCTCCTGTAACCTGTAATTAGATGATTCGCTAATTGCTTCTGTTCCAAGAAAGGGCCTGGGGCTTTCCTGTTCGTTGTTCCGGGGAAGACCACAAGATGTTCCAGCCGATAAGAAGAATGCTCCTGCCCCAACATACACCAGATGTTCCTTCCTGTTATTTCCCTGCTTACCCAATTTCCTTGTTGCAGGGCTATATAAGCCCAGTCTGAACCCCAATAAATCGAGGCCTTGACAATGCACAGATGGACTCTGGTCCCCTCTTTTGTGCCGCTTGGCCTCCTTCCTTCTCTCACCCATGACTCTTTCAGGCAGCCCCCCTCCAGAACCCTGAATGACTGACCCGCAGGATGGGTCAAATAGCCTTACACAGCAGGAAAATGCAAATCAAAAAAATGCTGAGATACCATATTGCTCTTGTCAGAATGGCTAAAATCAAGAACACCAATGACAGTTTATTATGGGGATGATGTGGAAAAAGGAGAACACTCCTCCAGCGCTGGTGGAAGTGCAAAGTCACACAGCCACTTTGGAAATAAGTACTGTGGTTCCTCAGGAAAATGGAAATCAGAGTCCCATAAGATCAAGCATTTCCACATGTAGGCATATAGCCAAAAGAAACATAGTCATACAAAAAGGAGATCTGTTCTTATGTACATACCAAGATTATTTGTAATAACCAGAAAGTGGAATCAACCTAGATGACCCTAAACTGAATAATGGATAAACTAAATATGATACATTTACCCAATGGAGTAGAACTCAACAGAAAAAGTAATGGAATTTTAAAATTAACAGTGAAATGGATGGAAGTAGAAGAAAGTATGCTGAGTGAGGCAACCCAGTTTAAAATAAGAAAACAAGGTATGTACTCACTTGTGTATGGATTTTAGACATGGAACAAAGGATTACAGCTTACAATCCACACTGGCAGAGAAACGCAAAAACAGGGAGAATTCTAAGAGAGATATACATGGGCCCCCCAGAGAAGGGGAAAGGGACATGGACTCCTGAGCTAATTGGGAGCATGGGGGGAGGTGAGAGGGAGTTAGGAAAATGAGAAAAGGAGAAGGGGAGAGGAGTAATTCAGGAAGCAGAAAGGAATCAGGGGGAAGAATAGAGGAGAGCAAGAAAAGAGAAACCATAATAGACACAGCAATTATAGGTGTGAAGAGAAACTGGCACTATGGAAATGTCCAGTGATCTAAAAGATGACAACAACTAACAGTATAAGCAACAGACAAGAGTTTACCTTAAATGCCCTTCTCTGATAATGTGATCGATGACTACATTATTTGCCATCCTAAAGCCTTCATCCAGTAGCTGATGGAAACAGAAGCAGACACCTAGAGCTAAACGCTGAGCCACACTCCTGGAATCTAGTTTCAGATACAGGGGAGTGATGACCAAAGGGGTCTATACAAGACTGGACAAATCCACAGAAACAACTGACCTGAACAAGGGGGAGTTCATGGACCAGAGACAGATAGCTGGGAAATCAGCATTGGACTGATCCAGGCCCCCTAAACATGGGGGTCACTTAGGAGGCCAGGGCAATCTATGGGGCCTGTTGTAGTGGATTAGAATTAATCCATAGTATACAAATGGGCTTTGGGAGTCCATTCCACATAAAGCAACACTCTCTCATCTTAGAGACTCTGGTCTAGTTCTAGGCCATGCTCCAAATGATATGGCAGATTTTGGAAATCACTCATGGAGGCCTCACATTCCATGGGGAGCAGAATGGCAATGAAATAGGGGGACAGTGTGGGGCAGGGGAAGACGGGGGGAAATTGAGATTGTCATGTAAAACAAGTTAGTTTCTAATTAAATTAAAAATGGAAGAAATGCTCCCCATTTCCATGGCCTATGGAATATAACATGGATTCTACCCACTCTACCTGCACAGCACCATGCACACTTGAGGAATCTCTGCACATCAGAAACTCCTTTTCTCCCCTGGAACTAAACTTCACTAAATCACATTATTTTGGTTAGTTGCACCAACAGTTTACAAGCATTATAATCATGAATACATGAAAGATGATCCACATCACCAGTTTTCTAAAAGTTCCTAAACTATTTGCAATATTTTCAATAAAATCATGAAAAGGAATACAATATCCAGAACTTCCAGAAAGCAGACCTTCAGTTTTCTTAACTGTCTTCCCATTGCTAGAAAAAGCACTGCCCACATGTGAACACTGGAGAGTGAAACTGCAAGAATTTTACCTCTCCATGCTAGGGATGCAGAGTTTCCTTTTACCCAGTAAATCCATACTGGGAGCCCTGCAAGACAAAGGACATTGCCCAGCTCAACATATGTACCAACAGAACTACACACTAGCTCATGTTCTGCTCAACTTCCAACAGAACTGAAATCTTACTGGGTGGTGGGGTGGTGGCACATGCCTTTAATAACTGCACCAGGGAGGCTGATGCAGTAAGATCTCTGTGAGTTCAAGACCAGATTGCTCTATATGGTGAGTCCCAGTAGGACATGACTGTTAAACAGTGAAACCCTTTCAGGAAAACAAGCAGACAATAAATAACTAAGCAAATAAATGAAATGATACCTCTCCAGACCTGTTATGATCACCATACATCCACTATGGTATAGTTCTTGGTCTTTCTTACAACTCATTTCAGTAAAGGCAGTAGAAAACATGGCAAGAACCCACAAATTACCTGACACTAGTACTCCTGACTGCTAACACCTGCCCCCCAAGAAAACCCACATTGGTTAAGGCCAATATTGTAGGACTCATATTACCAGCTTCCTTACTGGGTGATCAGAGATGAAATGACTTAGACAGCACAGTCCTTCCAGCTCTGCCCTTAGAGCAGAGTATACAGAGCCCTAGTCTAAAAAGTTTGTATTTTAGTAGCAACTCCTCCTCTCTCATATAGTACAACCTGTTCCTCACCCAAAGCACAGGGTTCTTTATTTGCACATTCCATTACATACTTAATGTCCTGTGCAAGCAACCCATTGCCTCAGAGCTGGAAAACCCTGAGAGCAAACCCAGGTAGCATCCACACAGTAACTGTTGTTTCTATGTAACTGAGTTAAAGAAAAGCAGGCCACAGAATAGAAAACAATGGAGTATTATTGATAGTGCTTGGAGGTCAAAAACAGAAGGTGAACATCATGCATGCCAAATGTCAAAAATTATTTTGAAAACGTGAAATAGGTGATATGACCATGCATTCCACAGACGAGAGACTAGTATTAGAACAGATGAAAAGTTTCTCATACCTTTCTTATAAAGATGAACACCATAAATAAGAAAGATTCCAGACCTTAGAAGTGGATACTAGTAGTTAAGCAAAATACAATCACACAGCCAGGATATTCCTTAAGTAAATTCTTAAGTACAGCATTGACCGGAAACAATGGGTCATTCTTCATGGATAGTGTCCTGAGGTGAAGGTAATGGGGATATGAAAGATAGAACAAGTAGAACATAACAAAGATAAATGCTAGGTTTGTGAGTTAATCCAGATATGCCCCAGACTAACTAAGCTTCTTGACAAGCAAAGAATCCTGTACACCAAATAAATTGAGTGGGGGGTTGGAAGCATATGGTAGAATCATATAAATTCATCAAAATATCATATAATTGGAGAAATACAGGTAGAGACTAGTCAAACAATTCCATACAACAGAAACAATGTATCTAAAAAACATTACTGACTTAAGACACAGTGGCCTTAGGACAGAAAACAACAGCTCCATATGCTAGGAAGATTTTGGTTCTCTGGATTTGAAGAGACCCTTCTAAAAGTTCCTGGCCCCAGACCATTAACAGCTCTCTAAAACATATTGCAGTTTTAGAAAGGAGCTCTGTTTATTGTGAAAACATCAGGCCACAATGAAAGCTCTCAAGCCCAAACCCCAAGCTGTTCCTGACTCCGCCCAGACTGAGGGCTTAAATGATAGCCTTGCTTGGTGAGGTGAGTTCTTAACACAACTGTGTTTTATTTACAAATAATTCTTACCTGGTGTCATATTACCAACCTGACAAAACTGTGTTTATTCTCAAGAAAAGAAAAACCTAGAATGTTCTGACATAAGGATTTAAGTTATTTTGTGTCCCTGTAATGCCTCCTTGTCCAGCTTGTTAGATGCCTGTTCTTCGATATGGTGATGGGCCTGGTGGCTGATGGTAAATCAGGGGTAGATACTTTGCAATGGTTTGCAGCCAAATGTCTGCACAATGCTGATGAACAAATGTGTATCCTAGCATCCAAACAAGGCTGGTTAGAATGTACTTACCTTTGGGTGTTTCACAGGCAGTCCTCCCACAGCTCAATTCGATTTTGGGAGACATTCTATTTCCTAAGCATTGGTAAATCCTTTATATCAACAATTCTACTCTCCTAATTAGGAGTAATAGAAGACTGCTACCTAACACATGAGTTGCCTCTGGACAACATGCACAAAATTAACGATGAATGGAGATTGCATGTAAATGTTAAATGCAGAGTGTTGAATGTCAAGAAAATACTGGAAAAACCAGGCATCTCTGAGATAGGCAAGCTGCTTTCTATATATTCTACAAGAATCTTTTAGTTGTGCCAGGCGTTGGTGGCAAACACCATTAATCCCAGCACTTGGGAGGCAGAGACAGGTGGATCTCTGTGAGTTCAAGACCAGGCTGGTCAACAGAGTGAGTGCCAGGATGGGCTCCACAGCTACACACAGAAACCTCCAAAAATCCAAAAAAGAAGAAAACAGCCTCTTTAAGTTGACTAGAATCCTGCTCCTATATCCATCTCCCTGCTCATAATACTCTGATCAAATTAAGCCTGCAGAGCAAAATTAGTGAGAGACCTCCCCCTAGGTCAAACAATTTACGTGGGCCACATGGGATTTCCCAAGGCAGGGTATCTGGCCTCACTCTCCCCACAGATACAAGGAGGACGCAACACACTGTCTGCCACACCTCAGCATCTGACCCTCCCCATCTGCAGACAGCATCCCCTAGCTCACCATTTTGTGGTTTTCCAGATCACTGAAGCTCTCCTCTCAGCTCCCTGCAGCAGCAACTGCACCACAGCAAACAAAACCGCTGTCTCCTCTTCAAAGTCAAGCCTGGTGAGCAGAAGAGCCCTGAACCTCTTCTGACTGGCACGTCTCCTGGAGGGCCTGAGTGGATAGTGAGGCTTGAGTGACAAGAACACCTCCCATAAGGTTAGAGTATGCTTAAAGACACAGTATTGTGGTTCCTGGCCATGCCTCCCACACAAGAAAAAAATCCTTTCTCTAGATCTGCAACAATATATATTTCAATAGCACTGGCCCCAGGCTAATTTGCAGACCCTGAAACCTTCCTGGTCTCCATAGGAACTTCCCGTTGTCCTCCAGGATATAATTCAAAAGTTTCTACACACCAAAGAACCTCCCTGACGATGCAGCAAAACAAATGGTACCAAATCAAAATGAATTAGGAAAAGCTCACATAGCAGACACAGCACGGGGATGGAGCAGATCGCTCCACAGCCTCCTTTTCTTCATTACACTGCCTCCTCCCTCTCTTACCCTCCCTCCCGTCCCTGCCCTGTTTTCCACCGCTGCAATAAATCACAAGTAAGAGTCCTAAGGATTCTAACATCTCAGGAAGGAAGCCTAGAGGCAGGAGGATGGAAGCATTGCTGATTGGGAGTGCAGGGCACACTGGGAAATGCAGTGCCAAGCCAGCTCTCTTCAGGGAGCTGGAAAACTTCTCTAGGAACCTCTGGCTCCCCAGGCTGCCTTTGCAAGTGAATGAGCTAGTGAATCAGTGAATCAGTGACTGAGAGAGCTTAGTTAAGGAGTGAACTGAATGCAGGCAGCAGCCAGGTGGGGAGCAGTCAAGTCAGTGATGCACTTTAGGAAGTGCGAGGTGTCAAGCAGGGTGGGGAAAGCGTTGTGATGGGGGAGGGGTGTTCATTCTTGAGCTCGCCAACACCTGCATGCTCCCTCCCACCCAGGAATCCACGAATGAAAAATAGAACAAATAAATGAATGGATAAATTAATTAATTAACAGATGAATGGATGTACGGGGCATTATGGCATGCACCACCACACTCTGGCAATCACTAATTCATTAAAGGAAAAACTTTTAATTTGCCTGGCTTGCATTTTCAGAAGTTTTATATTAAGTATCTTCATGTTGCAACATGGTAAAATGCAGGCAGAAAGGGTGGTATAGAAGGAGCTGGGCATTACACATCTTGACCACTGGCAATGGGAAGTTGTCTGGGACACTGTTCATGGCTTCAGCATATATAAGATCTCATTATACACCCCCAGTGACACACTTCCTTCAACAAGTCCATACCTACAGCAACAAACCATCCTCATAACAGTGCCATTCCCTATGAGCTTATGGGGGGCAATTACTAGCTCGGGTACTATGCATTAAGGTTCACAAGGAAGTACGATATGACCTTTTGTGTGAGTAAATGAGCATATCCTACTGAGAAAGACTACACTTTAAGTTTGTTTTCAACCAGAATTTATTAGACTATGAAATTTTTGCTGCGGCACACATAAGGCCCCATGATTAATTATATGAAGTATTCAGCTTTCATTTCAAACAATTTGGGAATAATTAACACAGTGTTCATTATCCTCAAATTGGACAGAAAGGCTAGTGAGGAATTTCTTTAACACCAGTTTTATATTTTGAGAAACTTGTTTTAACAACTTTGCTTACAGTGACTTGTACATATTAAACTTTTACTTTTCCTCCATTTCATGTGCCTAAAGTTAAGCCATACCGTCATTAATTCCAAGGCATTGTACTATATTTTTGTTATTAATGTTCAAACATATTTGTGCATCAGAACCCTGATTGTAATTGAAGGAACCAGCTTCCCTTTCGGCAGCCATAACATGTGCTTCTATGACCTTGTTCTAGACACTAGAAAGTCAGATGCCTGTCTCGTGACAAGGAACCAATCAGAAGTTAGCTGGTGGCGCTATGCTTTACGACCCTGGGTGTGCTTTACGGACAAGCGCACAGCAATGATGTAGAGAGCATAGCAACCACCCTGGGAGGGCCTATGGGCCATAACAACCAGTTGACCAATCAACACAGGGCAAGCCCTCCAAGCCTGGAGGCACACCAATCGTAAGCCTGTGCGTACCCCTAGACACTCCCCTTACGCTGCCCTATAAGATCTTTTGGGAGACCCAAGGAGCCGTCTTTTCTAGCCATCCGCCATGGCGGGTGGGTGAAAGACCCGAGCTAACATGGGGTTAGCTCGTTAAATTACAATAAAGCCTCGTGCAGTTTGCAGCAAGCTCTCGAATCCGCCTGGTGATTGGGGTGACCGCGAACATGGCCTGGGACCCCGGATACTTGAGTTTTCGGGGGTCTAACACCTCAACTGAAGAATGGACAGAGAAAATGTGGTGCATTTACACAATGGAGTACTACTCGGGAGAAAAATAATGGAATCTTAAAATTCACGGGCGAATGGATGGAAATAGATGAAAGCATCCTGATTGAGGTAACCAAGTCACAGAGAGAAAAACACGCTACTTGCTCTCTTATATATGGGTTTTAGACACGGGACAAAGGATGAACAGCGTACAATCCACACCACCAGAGAAGCCAGGAAACAGGGGAAATCCTAAGAGAGATCTCATGGTCTGCCAGGGAAGGGGACACGGACAGGATCTCTTGAGCTAATTGGGACCATGGGGGAGGGGAGAGTTAGGAGAATGGAGAGGGAAGCAGAGGACGGGAGAGGAGGACTTGAGGGAGCAGGAAGTTTGAGACAGCGGAAGAATAGAGGACGGCAGGAAAGAACACCCCGTGACAGACAGAGCCGCTATAGATGTAAAGAGGGATCTGGCTCTAGGGAAATGTGCAGTGACGCACAAGGATGACGCCAGCTGACAGTGTGAGCAACAGTCAGGAGTTTCCCTTAAACGCCCTTCTCTGATGATGAGACGCTGACTCCCTTATTTGCCGTCCCAGAGCCTCCATCCAGTAGCTGATGGAAGCAGAAGCAGACAGGCTGATCATGATTGACAGGCCCCGCCCCTCCCACCCCCTCAGGACCTTGAGCATCATTAATTCACTCATCTCTGAGTCCCCCTTGAGTTTAACGGAAGGGAGAGGAAACCGGAAGTCCCGCCCACAGCGCTCAAGGGAAGCTCTGTATTTTTTCTCCCCCCCGCCCTGGACTCCGGGTGGCGGTCGGGAGCGGAACCTTGTTGCTATCCAGAGCTGTCGTGACGACAGACAGGAAGCGAAGGGCACAGGCAGGAAGTGTGAGTCTGAGGAACGGTAAATGAGTCGCGGTGGAAGCTAACCGAGGTTTCCGACCCCGGTGCCTCCCCCCCAGAAGGATTCGGTAACGCACCGGAAGCGGGGAGGCGTGCGTTTCTCACGCAGGATTCGCGGCGGTGTTCTCGGAGCCTTTGCGGAACCGGAAGACCTGTGGCAGTAGCGCTGCTGGTGCGGTCTCTGAGATTGGACCGGAAGTCGATAGTGCTGGCATCCGAAGCCAAAGGGAAGTCGGGAATCCCGGGACTCACAAGCCGAGTTCCCTTCAAAAGCGGTCGTTCTTCCTGCGGGGTCGGAAAAAGGAAAGACTCTGACAGGAAGTTGGTAGTACTGGCAAGCGAATCCAACCGGAAGTCTGGCGTGCTGGACTCACAGGCTGAATCCCCGTCACTGGAAGCAGGCCGGTCACGGTGCGCAGTAGGAACAGAAACACCGGGACACGAAGTCGCTAGTGCTGGCAGGCGAAGCCATCCGGAAGTCGGGCATCCTGTGCGCAGAAGCAGAATTCCCGTCACCGGCAGCCGCTCATTTGCAGGCGCGGAGCCGCTTGTCCGTAACCGGAAGTCGGTAGTATGGGCGTGCTGAAGCCGACCGGAAGACTGGAATGCTGGGACTGAGCAGCAGTCACTGGAAACCGGGAGCTGCTTTTGCACCGAGCCAGACTTGACGGGAACCGGGTTGCGCTGGCGACCTGAAGCCAAGCGGAAGTCGGGCGTCCTGAGATTCCAGCGAAATTCCGGTCGCTGGAAACCAGCCGCGCGCCGTTCCCATCCATTAGCAGGACTCCGGAAGTCGTTAGTGCTGGCAAGCCGAAGCCAACCGGAAGTCGGGAATCGTGAGTCTCAGAAGCCCCATTCCCGTCTCTGCAGGGGAAGCCAGAATGGGACGGGAACTCCGTAATGCTGGCGACCTGAAGCCAAGCGGAAGGAGGGCGCACTGGAACTTGAAAGCGAAATTCCCGACTCTATTTCCCCGCGATCCCCGATGGCAGACCGGAAGTCTGTAGTGCTGGCGAGCTGAAGCCAACCGGAAGTCGGGCGTGCGAAACTCCAGTCACGAAACAGCGTGTGTTGCCCACCCCGCGGAAACCGGAAGTCGATAGTCCTGGCGAGCTGAAGCCAACCGGAAGTCTGGTGTGCTGTGCCTCACGCGGGGCGCTGGCGTCACACAGCGAGGGCGGCACCGAGTCCCAGGGCGGCGTTCTGCAGACCGGAAGCGGAAGCGCGTCACAGAGCGGGTCCGTCCCTTGGGCGGCAGCGTCGGGGATGCGGGCGATGCGTTCTGAGCTTGATCCAGGCGGCGGTGGAGCCCGCGGGCCAGCGGAAGTGGCGGGGCCATGGGCGGGACCTGCGGTAATTGCCGTGTGTGGGTGAGTGATTGACTGACGGGTGGGGGCGGGGTCTCTGAGTGATTGATGTGTGGGGGCGGCATCTGTGAGTGACTGACGTGTGGGGGCGGGGTCTGTGAGTGATTGACGGGTGGGGGCGTGGTCCTTGAGTGACCGACTGTCGGGGCGGGGTCTGTTAGTTACTGACGTGTGGGAGCGGGGTCTGTGGGTGACTGACGGGTGGGGGCGGGGTCCGTGAGTGACTGACGTGTGGGGGCGGAGTCTTTGGGTGACTGACGTGTGGGGGCGTGGTCTGTGAGTGACTGATGGGTGGGGGGGTCTGTGAGTGACTGATGTGGGGCGGGGTCTGTGATTGACGTGTGGGGGCGGGGTCTGTGAGTGACTGACTGTGGGGCTGTGAGTGACTCTCGGGGTCTGTGAGTGACTGACCTGTGGGGGCGGGGTCTCCGTGATTGACGTGTGGGGGCGGGGTATGTGAGTGACTGACTGTGTGGGCGGGGTCTGTGAGTGATTGGCTGTGGGGGCGGGGTCTGTGAGTGACTGACTGTGGGGGCGGGGTCTGTGAGTGACTGACTGTGGGGCGGGGTCTGTGAGTGACTGACTGTGGGGGCGGGGTCTGTGAGTGACTGACGTGTGGGCGTTCTATCAGTGACTAATTATGATGAGTAATTTGAAGCACTCTTGATGAAACCTGTCTGTGAATTAACATCCACACAGCTCAGGGAAACCACCAGGACAGCAGAGGTTCTGGGCGCGCGCCATTCCTGGAATTGATGAGATGTCTCTGGTCCTAATAAACTGAGAGGCCAATGGTTAAAAAACAAGCAGGTGGGAAGTCTGACTCCTCACCAGGGAAGAGGGAAGAGTTGTAAAGTTTCACAGAAGATTATTGGGATATTACAAGCCCGGGGCGAGGACCAGTGTCAGCAGGCTGTTGCCGCCTGACAGCCTGAAGGCTCAAAGAAGGGAAAAGTTGATCCTTTTGTTTTCTGAGGTAAATTCCTAAAAGCATTTGTCCCATGAAGACAGCCTTGGTGAACCAAAGTATAGCACTGAGATGTCATGGTGGGGGTGATTTGTAGTGTAGGCTCTTTGATGCCTGTCTTTAAGGGTGTTCACTTTCACCAACTCAGTGGCTTTTCTTTTATGCTTTTTAGATTTCTACCTGGACAAGGCCTGGTACTACACCCACAGATAGGAGACAAATTGGATATTATTTGCCCAAAAGTGGACTCTAAAACTGTTGGCCAGTATGAGTATTATAAAGTTTATATGGTTGATAAAGACCAAGCAGACAGATGCATTATTAAGAAGAGAAAAAAAAACCCTGCTCAACTGTTCCCTACCACACCGAGATGTGAAATTTACGATCAAGTTTCAAGAATTCAGCAACAGCATCTGGGGTTTAGAATTTCAGAAGAACAAAGATTATTACATCATCTGTAAGTATAATTCTCTCTCTTTATTTTGTAGGCATTGGGATAAGCTAACTAGGTTCGTATTGATTTCTGTTTCCTTTCAATTAACATGGTAAATCATTTGTTAAGAAGCTTTGTTCTTTTTGTTTTTTTCAAAATAAATTAATTGAAAATTGGGGCCCTGTTGTGACAGTATTAATTAAATATAAATACTCAGCAGGGGCAAATCTGCCAGGATTCTTATGGTATTGAAATAAGTAAATTATACGAAGGGACTCTGTATCTCTACTGAGAAAACCATCTTTAAGGAACTTTTTTGAGGTTTTTATAGGTAAGTCTGTGTGATGCTTTTTCTCTCCATCCTTCCATCTGTCTGTCCAACCTTCCATCCACTCATTCATTTAGTGTGCATTCTGTTCCAAGAACTGTGTTTCACAGTTAGGACTCAATAGAGCAAAATGTAATAGTGGTACACTTCACCATGACACCATCACTCCAGACCGGCAGAGCTCAGAACTTAGTAGCATGGGGCATACAGACAAAAGCCGGTACAGGTGGTCTCGTTATGTCCTGATGGAAAAGAGTAAAGTGTAGGCGTGCTGTCTGAATGACACCCCTGCATCTGTCATAATAATGTACCATTATTTCAGGAGTAGGGGATAGGTGTTCATTGGGGTATATCTGAAGTGCATTTGTGAGCTGTGCCCATTGTGATGAAGATAAAAAATTAAAGCAAAATAAAACACTTAAAACAAAAGCCAAGAAGCATAGACAGAAATTTGGAGGGAGAAAAAAGAAGACAATGTTGACAAAAAAATAATTTATATAGTTTCCTACCATACACATATTTACCCCTTAAGCTCTAATTCTTTTTATGTTCTTGATCCTTGGGTAAATGCTGTGGCCTTCATGCCCATCTCAATTTCAAATCTAGCAACACAGAAAGTAGAACAGTTTTCACTGCTGTGAGAAAACCCAGACAGTATGGCTTAGAACACTTTACACACAAGGAAATGTCAGGGTCAAAACCCAAGGCAGGGCCAAAAAACCCATAGACCACCACTGTAAATGTGTAGACATGTCTCCCGAGCCATGTATGTACTGTAAAGAGAACATGCAGAAATGCATGGTGTATGTGCCGGGGTTGCAAAGAGAGTGTGCATAGAAAATAATAGTGACTCTACTGTACAAATATGCACAGCACACACATGACAGTGCAGGGAGTTAGAAACATTGGAACATGCATGCTTAATATACATACATAGGGAGGGTAATGGCAGGAGACAGACACAGTGCATACATACTGCTTGTGGAACCTGTTTAGCTCATGTAATATAAATGACAAACTGTTTCTGTCAAACATGTTGGTAGTGATGCCCTGTTGTATATTTTATAACATAAAATCAGCTTTATCAAAAATTCCCAGAGATGAACTAAGAAAATCCTACTAGGGTACAGGTAAGCTGGGTGCTGTGTTATGCCTGGTACCAACTACAAGAAAGTCAAGTTCAGGACGTGGATGCTAACCTAGGCAATATAGTTATACCCACAGGGAAGAAAGATAGGAGAAATGTCCTTGCTGATACTTCAAACTTTCTCTGACTTTTAAAGTCTCCTAACAGATTGAAAATCTGTTTATTTTTTTCAATAACGTCTGAGAAATGAAGTGAAAACACTGTAAGCAATAACTGAACATTCCACGCTGACCTAGACCACACTGGAAACTGTGCTCAAAGTACCCCACACTGTGAGAAGCAATAGGGGAGAGGCTCTGAGGCTGAGCCACTTTTTGCAAATGGGAAAAGAAGATAAGGAAAATGATAACACAGTAAAAAACTAAGCCCCTTTTTTTCATGTTCTCAAACACACAGTCTCTTTAGAACTTTATTTTAACTTATATGACAAGCATTTTCTCCAGTCTGTGAGTGGGATACTGTTTATCTTACTGCAACTCTGCGACAAAGTTAATAGGGCAACTATTACCTATTTTCCAAGGAAAAGTTTAGTGTCATCAAAGAGTGAGGAAAGAGATGTAACCATGAGACCCAAGATTAAGTGCACTCTCTGGAGAAGAGTCACCCTTTGTTTTTGGGAAAATACTGAGGGTAGGAATTGATAATTCCAGAACGCAGAAGTGAATTCATATCTGGTTTTTTAGTTACAAACCTCTACAAACCGTGAAGGCACTTGGAGCTGTTTAGTGGTGGTATGCTTGGAAAACAAAACAAAACAAAACAACCAGGCTGAAAGGAGTTGCCAGAACACCTGTTCATTTGTCATTGTCTTCTGAGTATAGTGTTAGCAGACAGGACTTTGATAGAGAAAGTGGAAGGTGATTAAAATTACAGGCGTGTCTATGAAATACTTCTGTTCCTTGCCTCTTGAACTCAAGGGGAAGCAGTGTTCAGCACATTCCACCTTCTCCTCCTACTCAAACTTGAACTGTAAACTGAAAGCCGGCTCCTCATTACATGGTCTGACAGCCCATCTCTTTGCAGCTTTAGTTACAAAGCCATTTAGAGAATTCACTGGCTTAAGGACAAACAGCAATATGTGTAGACAGAACAGTTTAGACAGACAGAAAGACATTGGTTGAAGGGTTGTGCTCCCCCTCTCCCCTCATTGTTAAAGTGGAAAAGGAGCCCAGCTGGCCAATGTGAGGCAAGGTGGTTGGCCCCACCTGGTTATATCCAAGTTGTCCCAAGACCTAGACAGGGAAAGGGGTGTGCAAACTCTCTGGCCAGCTGGAGTTTTCCCTAGCAGGAAACTTGGCTAAAGTGGCTGATGGGGGTTGATAAAAACAGATGCTTGCAGGGACTTACACAGTGATGAGAATGCAGACTCAGAAGACTTGAGTTCTAGTATGCTACTTCAGCACATTCCTGGCTGGAGAAGGGAGCAAGGGTGTTGTCAGAAGTCTCCCCTAATAGTGTTTATAGAACTTGGAGGTTTGACAAGCATAGCATCAGTTTCATTGTTCTTTAAGCAGGTGTGGAGTGGAGGAAGGAGGTGTTGAGAGATGATTACCAAGTTTTGAAATTACCATGTTTGCTCTTTTGCACTTTCTAGTTTGCCCCCGGTAGGAGTTGGTGGGTATTTTGGAAGGTGCTATCCCTTTTACCTATAGAGTAATACTAATTCATGTGTATATGGGAGGGTATGTTTAATTGCATTTAGAAGCAGGTAGCCTACATGTCACAATGTTTCCAGCATCCATTTCTCTTTGTTTATTTTTCTACTTCTTTTCAGCTTTCAGCATCCCATACATTCAGAAAACTTGTGACAAAGAGTGAATTCTCATTTTTCAAATTGTTTTCAGACATTTCATGTTCATGAATTTGTATTGATTTCCTGATTTGTTCTTATTTTTTTGTTTTGTCCATTTTTTTCTTAATCAGCTACATCAAATGGGTCTTTGGAAGGCCTGCATAACCAGGAGGGAGGGGTGTGCCAGACAAGAGCTATGAAGATCCTCATGAAAGTTGGACAAGGTAAAGATCAACTGCTGCTTTGTGACCCCACTGTGAGCTGGTACAGCCCCCAGCTAGCGTGGCACCTGGGGTGATGCTCACCATCACCCCTCTTTTTAGTTTTGAAGGCAGACCATTCTCTGCACTTTAAACCACTGGTAGAGTCCCCCAAAGCAACATACTCAGTTTTTCTCATTTGTGATCTCTCTAAAGATCAGGCCAGTGAGACAGGGTGTCTGTGTGCTGCCACAGATATGTGTATTTCTCTTTACAATGCAGAACACCTCTTTGAAAAAAATCAAAGTGTCTAATACATAAACACTGGCTCTGCTGCTTTGTTTCTTTTTCAAATCTGGACAACCCAAGAGCTGCATTTTCATGTAGAATAACCTATTGTGCTTAAAGAAAGAATCATTCTCGTAATTAGAGACTAGTATAGCTGTCAATCAACTTGTTTAGTGAAATTGAAATGTCATCTGGAATGCTTTGACTGCCAAATGCAAGAATCCCTGTAGTTTCCACAGATGGCCTGCTAATCGAAACCTAACAAATAACTAGGATAACCATTCTGATTAAAAAGGAAGGTTATATTCTTGTATTTCTCAGTGCTTTGAATAGAGAGTCTTATGTTCATTGCTGTTCATGCCTCTTGAGATGTCTTTGCAACTCCTGAAGCTTGCTACATTGTAAGATGTCTGTGCCATGATTAATCGCTTCTTCTTCATGTAGATGCAAGTCCTGCTGGATCAACCAGGAATAATGATCCAACAAGTCGTCCAGAGCTAGAAGCTGGTACAAACGGGAGAAATTCAACAAGCCCTTTTGTGTGACCAAATCCAGGGACAGCAGTGTAGTAGGGCTGTGTGCCTATGGGGTGCATTTTTCTTAGAATGCCTAGAGGCAGAGGAGCCTCAAAACACATCCAAACCAGTGGGATTCACTCGTGGCCACAGATTCCTGGGGTCTTTGCTCCCATTGAGTCATTATTAACTCTGCCACTAAGACAGATTAATTCAGCCGGCTCAGTGTCTTACAGTCACAAGAGCAGAGCTCACCAGGTGTGTCAGTTACTGATGCATCCTGAAATGTTGAAACTAGGGAAGTTCCAGATTGGCTGTCTAATCCTTAGAAAGTGGTTGGCTTGGTAAGTGAGTGTCGTACCTTTGAAGCTCCTTTACCTCATCTGGTGAACTGTTGTCCAGTTCACCCTGTGAGTTGAGCATTGGCCATGCTTACTTGTTTGCATTTGGAGCATTCGTTCTGCAAGCTAGAGGGCAGAGTCTCAGAACCACAGTAACTGGCTATTCTTGCTTCCGTGCAGGGATCAGCACCGAAGGCAACAGCACAGGGCATTCTGGGAACAATCTGGGTTACAAAGTGGCCTTATTCGCAGGAATCATATCAGGATGCATCATCTTCATCGTCATCGTCATCATCATCACCTTGGTGGTTCTGCTGCTCAAGTACCGCAGGAGGCACCGCAAACACTCTCCACAGCACAGGACAAGCAAGGTGGCAACAACTCTGGCTGCGAACCCAGTGATGTTCTCATACCCCTAAGGACTGCAGACAGTGTCTTCCGCCCACACTATGAGAAGGTCAGCGGGGACTATGGGCACCCAGTGTACATCGCGCAGGAGATGCCCCCACAGAATCCTGCCAACATTTACTACAAAGTCTGAGGCCTGGGACCTTCGCCTCCCAAGGGAACTCTCACCTTGTTGTGGGCGCAGGGACTGCCTGAGCCTGGCTCTGGGGGCGGAATGCCTCCTGGAAGAACCTGGAGCTGGACAGTTTTGCAGGCTGCAACTTTTCAGCATTGGGGAAACCACAGACCCTCCCCAGAAGCTGGAAGACCGCTAACAGATCCCCGCTTGGACTGCTGTGTCCCTGTGCGGACCTCTATGTTATACACCCAGCCAGGCACTCAGGCCTCTGCAGATCCCGGGGAGGACATGGTTGGCTATGGGTGATGCAGCAGTACCTTAGGAGAAAGTTGCACCTCTGCCTCTGTGTTTCCTGCCATGCACACTGGACTTGTCCCTCGGACCTCGGGTAACCTCAGTAAAATTTTCAAAGATCCCTAGCATTTAGTCCTCACTCCTTCTGTTTCCAGGGCTCTGCAACACCTCCCCAGACCCTCACTCTACATCCCGTATCATTAAGGGACACTCACCACCCAGCCCTGGCCCCACCCTTTACACCAAGATGAGATTAAATGGGTATTATGTACAGAATTCTGCTTTTCTGGATGCTTGGCTGGGTTTGCTGGGAAAAGCCTGGGAGGTGTGGCCCAGTGAGGAAGGTGCTGGCTACCACCACAGGTGGCATAGTGGGGAAAGCAAGAAGGAAACAATAGATAGTGCTTTGGTTTTGCTGAGAGGAAACAGGAAAGTGGGAGACTACAAACTTTGGTGAGTGGTGGTGAGCTCACTATCACAGCTATGCAACAAGGAATCAAAGCCCCTCTCCTGAAGTGGAACAAAGGAGCCGTTGTTATGAAAAGACTGGCCAGAGTTCAGACGGAAAGGACAGATCTCTGGGGCAGGATTGTTGAGGTACTGGCAATAAAAAAGCACAGCCCTGGATCTGCAGGGGAGTCAGTCTGCTTTGGGAGATGGTTTAAGCAGACTCAGCTGCTGTATTACCACATTTTAATCACCACAGGGAAAAATCATTTAGTACAACAGCAGAGAGCCAAATCTGACCTAGAACTTGAAAATACAAAGGTCAAACAGGCTGTAAGTCCATCACCACTGAGGATATAGGGAAATTTCATTAGGAAAGGTTGGTCAGATTTCCCCAGTCCCCGGAAGTGCCCCTCTTATTCCCCGATTGAGCCTTACACTTTAGTTTTTGGTTGATGGCTGTGCTGTCTGGGCTGTGAGGCTGTACCAGTCTCCATGTCAAAGCAAAGCCCACGTGGCCCACCTCTAAGAGTCCTTAAGATGGATATAAGATTATGATGTCAAGGGGAAAGAGGGAGATTGGACATATTTATAATAGGTGTATAGAACAAAAGGGATATACAATGAAAGATATTTACTTATATATATTAAGATTACACACAATACATACCACGAGACGTGGAATTCCTTGGTTGTGGCAATTAAAGCAGCCCCAGCCCTTAGCGCTTTGCAGGTAAAAGATCAGATAGAGCTGCTTCCAAGAGAAGCAGCATCACCCCAAAAGTTATCAATTGTCCCAACTCACAGGACTTCAACTTGGGGCAAGAGAGTCAGGGATACGGAATGGGGACAAGAGACACAGAAAGAACGACCACAAGACAGGATTCTGATCAAGTGGCAAACTTTATTTTTCTCAGGCTAGCTTATATAATCAGTAGAGCAGGATATGGGCAGGGGTAGAATGGGTTGTTTGTGCACCAGGTTTTATTGTAGGCAGGATATTTGGAAGCCAAAAATAGGATGTTTGGCAGGGTAAAGTGTTCATGAGTAAGAGGTCCAGGAAGGTTTTCCTAGGTGACTGAGCCTGTGGGTGGAGGACTGGGTCAAGTTGTTTCTTTTCTTGAGCTGAGGCTCTAAGGAACTGCTATGTAAAGGTTAATATACAACTATGTGGTCGGCCAAGAATGGCCTAGGATCTCATGCCAAGCCCTGAGATCTTTGGCTCCAAGGTGTAGTGTCTGCACTGCAACACTTCCACAGTATACGGCGAGGGGCTTGAGGATTTAATTAAAGACAAGACATCAGGTCTTTCTTGCAGGGAGAATGCCCTTTATTCCAACAAGCATGGGGGCTTATATACCAGTCAGCAGGCATGGTGGAAAACTACCCAAATCACGAGCTCAGGTTCCCAGGCCGGTGAGGCAATCCTGAATGGGCAAATAACAGGATAACAGGAACTTGCACTCAGGCCTTCAAGGAAGGAAGAAAACAGGATGTACATGCTAGGTAAGCTCCTAGTCACAAGCTGGTCAGCAGACCCCTATGGGAGAAGGGCCCAACAAGTCCCCCTCCCTTTTATATATACATATTAAATGAGAGTCTGTCTTAGGTCACCCAGTATGTCAACATATGCTTTACCCGTCATTGAAAAGCCTGCCCATGCCCCTCAGATCCTCTGGCTTAGGTTAGAAGATGTCCCCTAAGTCTTACCCGTCATTGACTGCTCACTTGTCCTGTAGGCCCAGCCAGACCTCCACTGAGGGGTTATCTGCTGCCAAGGAAAGCATGATTTGCTTGGTTTAAAAATGGCAGTGGGTTTGCCACCATCCTATGTGGCAAAGGCAGACTAGGCCTAAATGGGCAGGCCTATAATTCTGAGGGCCACCAGCCTACTCAATTCCTTAGTTAATTGTCCTGTTAGCTGCCATCCTTTTAAGAGGGAGTCTCCCGAAAAGGAAGGCACCCTGGTCTTAATAATTAGAGTAGCCAATTGAGTTGTATGAAGATTTAAATTGCCCAGTCATACTAAATAATTGATATTATTTTGGGAATTTAAGGCAGAGGCAACATAGTTCCTTTCCTTTTTCTGCAATAGACAATCCACTATGTGACTCAAACTAGTAATTTTCAGAAGCTGTGGTGCTTGCTAGACAGTCACACAGACTTTACACAAAGACACTTGTACATGGAGAGGAAAACGTAATAATGTAAAGGAGAGTATGCTACAAGTAAGAACTATTGATGACGACAGTGGTGGGAGCTCATGCCTGTAAATGGAGCACTTGGGAGCCTCAGGCAACCTAGACTACATAGTGAATTGCCAGACTGTCTGTGTTACAGAGTAAGACCTTGTCTCAAGATAAAAATGCTGGGGACCACTGTTTGCTACACATATATGGATTTGAAATTCATGAGGGTGAGGCAACACGAGGCTAAGAGTGAGGTCAATATATACTACAAGGAGAACTTGCTTCAAAGGATTGTCTCAGCCTTCAGAATAAAATATCCTTCTGCTGGGTGTGTCCTCTTATTTTGATTTATTTTTGGGGAGGGTCTTGAGACAGGATTTCTCTGTGGCTTTGGAGGCTGTCCTGGAACTAGCTGTTGTAGACCAGGCTGGTCTAGAACTCACAGAGTTCCAACTGCCTCTTCCTTCCAATACCGGGATTAAATGTGTGCACCACAACAGCCCAGCATTTATTTTCATTTTCATAGCTGTGGTCAAGTGTTTCCTTCACCAGTATCTTTCAGACTTGTCCCAGAATGGAGTTGAGTTTCTGCAGCTGTCCACTTCTGGGTGGTTTTTCACGATGTACAGAACCATCAGTAAACCTGACCCTAATCTCTCTTCCTCAGTCAATCAGTCATAGGAAAGACACTATAGGGATATAGGTGCATACTTGGCACCACAAGACATTGGAATGAGAGGAAAAACCATTGGCATTTGGGCAACTACGTCATGTAGCTTTCTTGGGCCTTCAGGAACTGCTTTGGGATGATCTGTATATACCACTTCTATTTGATAAAAGATTGCTGAATGTCCTACATTGTGATTTGATGGGTCCAGTAACACCAATCAATCTATGGACAGTTAAGGTCACATGGTTGGGTGGTAGCCTACTGTCAAATATTCAGTTTCTCCCAGAGGCTGGGATTAATGGCATGCGTTCACATTTTGGCTGAATTATTTGTCAAACATGATTCTATGTTCAGGAGTGCCAGACAGAGCAATGACTGTAAGAGGTATTATATGGTCCCAATTCTTCAATGTTCCTTTTCTTTAATGATATTCTGTTTTCTTGTCTCCCTTTCTCCTCTTTCTTTCTTTCTTTCTTTCTTTCTTTCTTTCTTTCTTTCTTTCTTTCTTTGTGTGTGTACTATATACCACTGGCCTTAAAGCGCACATTGATCATCTTGCCACTGTGTACTGGTACTAAAAGAATGTACTACCACACAGGTTAAAAAATAATTTTATGAGGCCAGGCGTTGGTGGCACACGCCTTTAATCCCAGCACTCAGGAGGCAGAAGCAGGCGGATCTCTGTGAGTTCGAGACCACCCTGATCTACAAGAGCTAGTTCCAGGACAGCCTCCAAAGCCACAGAGAAATCCTGTCTCGAGAAACCAAAAAAAAAAAAATTTCATGGTGTGAGTCTCCTCCTCTTGTAATGGCCAGAAAGGCCAGAGGATGGGATCAGAACCCCTCATATTGGCCCAACAGATATTAGTGAACTTCTGTATGTACTGAAATTTAAAGTTGGAAGCTCTGAAAGATTTTTCAGTGCTCTTAACTGCTAAGGTATTTTTCATCCTAAGTTTCCTATTCTTAAAAATGTTTCCTGTCTAAGGTAACCTAATCTGGGCCAAAAATGTGATGCTGATTTAAAAGTAGAAATCTCCTCCATTTGAGAGAATTAGCCTCTGGCATGGATGAGCTTCCTGGCCATTCATCCAAAATAAAGTAGCCAGTTCCTTATCCCTATTTACACAATCAACAAAAATGTAAGCAGCAGGTTGTTTTCACACTAATTCACCCATAATCAACAAGGACCAACTTGGAATGGATTTGGGGAAGGGATACAATGAAGAGATAAATGTGGAAAGTGATGTATCATCTTTTAATAAGAATTTATTAAGATTAATTTTAAATAGAAAAGAGGGGCCAAATGGAGGGCTCAGCAACTAAAAACAAATAAAACCACTGTTTTTGTTTTTCTTTTTTGTTTTTACATTCCCAGAACCCATGTGCTAGCTAGCCATTTGCTATAACTCCAGTCCCAGGTAACTCCTCCTTCTTTTGCCCTCTGTAGGCACTGTGCACAAACACACACAGGGAAACACCAAATAGCTAATTCTTTTTTGAAGTTAGAAAATGGAAAAAATCAAATTCTCTGCAGTGATGTCACAGACCTGAGGCAGAGAGCAAGCCAGGGTTATTTAAAATGAACTCGTTCTAGTCTTACAAGGAAGCGGCTGTGGCCATCTGTCTAGCCAGAGTGCTCAGTGGCAAAAGTAGCTTTGTTCTGAGGTTAATAGAAGTCACCATAATCCTTCATCAAGGGGCAGAGTATACAGTGCTAGTAGGTTATTCTCCTTCAAGTTTTCTGTTTTTTTATTCTCTATCTTTATCTATATGAATTTTGCTGTTGGTACACTTGTATTCTTGATCAAATATCACAATTGACACTCTAATTTTCACAGTGTCATTTATTTAGTTTTGTACTAAAACCTTGTAGTACAATATGAACATGCCAGGGACCTTTCTTTTTTCCTGCAGATTTTTTTATTTGAATTAGAAACAAGATTGTTTTACATGGCTATCCCAGTTTCCTTTCCCTCCCCTCCTCCCCAACCCCCCACCCCAACTAAAACCCTACCCATCACATATCTTTCTGTCAGGGACCTTTCTTTCCATCATTTTGATAATTCTTATAGGTTCGTACATGACTTTGAGAAAAATTGTCCTTAAATGTTTCTGCTTCTAAACTGTGATCATGATCAGGAGTGGAATTGTTAACTGCGAATGCTAAGAAGAAAGAGAATAATTTATGAACATGTGGAGACTTCCTACGTAAAAACATTGTTTTGGAACCATGCCCATGCTGTCCCTGCCTCCTCAAGGCAAGACAATTTTCTCCTGTCTTCTGTCTTGGTGGTTGGGATGACTAATTTTAAAAAGAATTGGTTATACCTGAGAGGCATTTTACTTAATTGAAACTTTGCTTTTTTGGATTTGGTTTTTTGTTTTATTTTGTTTTGTTTTGTTGTTTGTTTGTTTTTCGAGACAAGGTTTCTCTGTGGCTTTGGAGGCTTCCTGGAAGCAGCTCTTGCAGACAAGGTTGGTCTCGAACTCACAGAGGTCTGCTGCCTCTGCCTCTCGAGTACTGGGATTAAATGCATGCACCACAACCACCCAGGGAGAAAATTGATTCAATTTTAACATGGATCTCACTTTCTGGTCATAGCCAACATATTTTACCAATATGAAAGAAGGAATCTGTCCCTTTTTTGCCTGCTTGCTCTAGGTCTCACTACCAAATTCATTCCTTTACTAGCATTAGAGCCTAATTCTTTGGAATTTTTATGTACTTGGAGATAAGCTGACATGATGAGCCCGATGGAATAAAAAAATTACTTTATTCTACACTTGATTTAGCCTAAAGGCTGAGAAAGGATCTATTGGATTCTTCAAATTTCCATTGGTAGGAAGCCATGGTTGGACTATGTGAACCAGAGCTTGTGACACATTCTAATACATCTAATTTATAGATACACGGAGAGATGCACTCTACCATCCCATATGTGTAGAGAAACTTAAATAATGCAGCTGTATTTTTTTCACCTACCCATGGAGGATGATGTGCTGTCTAACAATAGAGCTCATTAACACATTCTTCTTAGCTCATTATTGTCTATGTATTCAAATTTCCATGAACACTCCTCCTTTTGACAGTTATCCCTTCCTTAGAAACCTCACGCAAACATATCTGTAGGTGACCTGTTTGCTCCAGCCACCTCTGCCACTGCCATCATGGCTGATGCCCCTTCTGCCCATCCGCAGAGCCCGGGAGCAACTGTGGAGATGGGGTGAGGAATTCCTCTGCCAACATCGCAGCTCATGATCATGATGTTATGACTGTTGTTCCAGGAACCACAGCCTCTGGCATTACTGTTTATCCCACACAGCAATGGCCCTGGAACTTCAGGGATCACATGGTTCTGGTCCAGCTGAGACTGAGAAGACAGCTGATGGAGGGAAGAGTAGAGGACAGGAAGGGAGAGGAGGGGAGAGGGGAAGGGAGGCTGTGGTGCGCCAGTGTTCCACTCTGTCCCTGCACCATGTCTCCCACGTGAGATTATATAATTCGTTTTGATTTGATCTGATTGTATTGCTGCATCATCAGAAACGCTTATTGGTGTGTAGAAACTTTTAAATTCTATCCTGGTGGACAAGGGGAAGTTCCTATGGAGACCAGGAAGATAGCAGGCTCTGTAAACTGAACCACGGGCTAGCGCTATTGAAATGCAAATATTGCAGATGTAGTAAACATTCTTTTCTTGTTTGGGAGGCATGGCCAGTAACCTCAATACTGTGTCTTTAAGCACACTCTAACCATATAGGAGGTGCTCTTGTCACTCAAGCCTCACTATCCAATCAGGCCCACCATGAGACCCGCCAGTTATAAGAGGTGCAGGGCTCTTCAGGTCCCCAGGCTTCAGGCTTCACTTTTAATAGAAGGCAGTTTTGTGTGCTGTGGTGCGGTTGCTGCTGCAGGGAGCTGAGCTGAGAGCTTCAGTTATCTGGGAAATCACAACATGGTGAGCTAGGGGATGCTGTCTGCAGACGGGGAGGAGCAGATGGAGATGTGTGGCAGACATTGTGGTGGGACCTCCTTGTATCTGCTGGGAGAGTGTGGCTAGACTCCCTGTCTTGAGAGGTTGCATGTAACCCATGTAAATTATTCAACATGGGGGGAGGTCTCTCAATAACTTTGCTCTATGGCCTTAATCTGATCAGAGCATTGAGAGCAGGGAGCTGGGTGTTGGACCAGATTTCTAGTCAACTTCAATATTTTTTTTGTGGGGGGTGGTGGTTCAAGACAGGGTTTCTCTGTGTAGTTTTGGAGACTATCCTGGCACTCACTCTGTGGACCAGGCTGCCATTGAACTCACAGAGATACTCCTGTCTCTGACATCCAAGTGCTGGCATAAAAGGTATGCACCAGCAACGCCCAGCCCAACTTCAACATTCTTGATGAATATATGGAAAGCAGCTTGCCTAGCGGAGAGATGCCTAGGTTTTCCCAGTATTTTCTTGACATTCAACACTCTGCATTAAACATTTAAATGTAATCTCCTTTCATAGTTAATTTTGTGCAGGTTTTCCAGAGGCATCTCATGTGTTGGGGAACAATCCTCTCTTATGCCATAATGCATGAGAGTAGAATTGGTGATATAAAGGATTTACCAATGCTTCCTAAATAGAATATCTCCCTAAATAGAATTGAAGGAAGGGCTGCCTCTGACATCGAAAAATATGTATATGCTAACCAGCCTTGTTTGGATACTAGGATACCCATTTATTCACCAGAATTGTCCAGACACTTGGCTCCAAACCATTACAAAGAAGCCAACCCTGACTGACAAAAAACCACTAAGCCCATCCACATATCAAAGAACAGGCCTCAAACAAGCTGGACAAGGAAGCATTACAGGGTCACAACAAACCTTAAATACTGGTATCATAAAATTATGTCTCTTTTTCCTTGAAAAAAAAAACATTTTGGCAGGTGAGCAAAATAAGACCAGGTAATAATTATTTGAAAGTAAAACACAGTTGTGTTAAGAACTCACCTTATCAAATAAAATTTTCATTTAATCCCTCAGGCAGGAAGGACTTAGAAACAGCCTGGGGTCTAGGGTTTGGGAGCTTTCATTGGGGCCTGATGTATTGACAATAAAACTGAGCCCCTTCTTTAAAATATGTAGTATGTTTGGTAGATCTGGTAATAGTCTTGGGAAAGGAACTTTTAGAAGGGTTGCTTCAAATCCTAAGAACCAAACTCTTCCTACCATATGGGGTATTTTTGTCTGTCCTAAGGCCAATATGTTTTTAATCAGTAATGTTCTTGAGATACAGTTTCTCTGGTGTGGCTTTGTTTGTCTAGTGTCTACCTTAATATCTCCAATTTTATATGCTTTTTGATGACTTCATATAATTCTCACATTTCGTTCCATCCTCCCACCCTATTTATGTAGTATACAAGATGCTATTCTGTTCCAGAAGCTTAGTTAGTCTGGGGCATATATTCTGCAATACCGCCTCAACATAGCATTTATCATTTCTTCCTTCTACTTGATCTAGCTTTCATGTCCACTATGACCTTCACCTCAGGAGCCTGTTTCTGAAGAATGACCTGTTGTTTCATTCAATGGTGTACTTAAGAAATTATTTAAGGAATATACTTGCTTTGTGATTGTATTTTACTTTTCTGCTGGTATCCACTCCTAAGAACTTGTGTTTTTCTGGTTTATGGTGTTTATCATTGAAGAAATTGTATGAGACATATTTAGTGTGCTCTAATGCAAGTCTCTAGTCTCTGCAGAACTTGGCCATAAAGCCTATTTCAATTATTCAAAATAATTTTTGAGATTATAAATGTATCACATTCACATTGTCTTTTCTGCCTCCAAACCCTATCAGTACCCCATTATTTTCTAATCTGTGACCTGTTTTTCTTCATCTCAGTTACACAGTAACAACAGTTAGTGTGTGAATGTGATCTGTGTTTGGTTGTGGGATTTCCCAGCTCTGAAGCAGTGGGTTTGCTGAACTGGTCATTGAGTATCTAATGGAATGTGCACACAAAGGACCCTGTGCTTTGGATGAGGAACAGGATGTGCCATACATGAGAGAAAGAATGTCTACTAAAATACAAACTTTCTAGACCAATGCTTTGTCTACTCTATTGGAAGAGCAGAGCTGGAAAAAATGTGCTGTCTGAGTCATTTGATCTCTGATCACCCAGTTGGGAAGGTGCTAATATAAGTAATAGCAGGGTGGCCCTTGCCAGTCTGTTTTTTGTTTCTGTTTTTGTTTTTGTTTTTGTTTTTGTTTTGCATGGTGGTTAGCAATCCGGAGTACTAGTGCCAGGTAATTTGTGCGTTCTTGTATTGGGTTCTTCTGCCTTTGCTGACATGAGTTGGAAAAAAGACCACAAGCTATACCATGTTGAATATATGGTGTTCAGAGCTGGTCTGTTGAGCTATCATTTCATTTATTTATTTAGTTAGTTATTGACTTCTTGTTTTTCAAGACAGGGTTTCCCTGTGTAACAATTGTGGCTGTTCTGGGAGTCACTTTGTAGACCAGTCTGGTATGAACTCAAACAGATCTTACTACCTCTGCCTCCCTAGTGCTGGTATTAAAGGCATGTGCCAGCACCACCCAGTGAGCTTTCAATTCTGTTGGGACTTGAGTGTAGTTCTGTTGGTCCATGTGGTCACCTGGGCACTGGCCTTTGTTCTCTGTTCCTCTCAATATGGATTTACTCGGTAACAGGAGACTCTGCAGCCCTGGCATGGGACAACACAATTCTTACAGTATCACTGTAAAGTGTTCACATAAAGGCCCTCCTTTTTGTTTTCTGATGGAAGACAGATTAGAACACAAATGGTCTGGATTCTAGAAGTTCTGAATATAGCATTTCATTTTCAGGTTTTTATTATAAATATTGCAAATGGTTTAAGAACTTGTAGAAAAATGGTGATGTGGGTTGTCTTTCATGATTACCTGATTAGAATGCTTTTAACTTGGTGGTACAACTAACCATAATGATGTGATTCAAGGAAGTTTAGATCCAGGGGAGAAAAGGAGTTTCTGATGTGTAGAGATTTCTCAAGTTTGCATGGTGCTGTGCAGGTAGATTTGGCAGATTCCATGTTATGTGCCATAATCCATGAAATCTGGTTTAAAATCTTAGATCATTTCTTTCTTTGTAATTCAGGGAGTATTTCTATATTTTTAATTTAAATTAGAAACAAGCTTGTTTTACATGTCAATCACAGTTTCCACTCCCCTCCTTCCTCCCCTGCCCCTCACTTCCCCCCTATTCCATCCCCTTTCTGCTCCCAAGTGAAGGGGAGGCCTTCCATGAGTGATCTTCAATGTGTCTTATCATTTGGAGCAAGCTATAGGCCTACTCCTCTAAGCTGAGAGAGTGTTGCTTTATGTGTAATAGGCTCTCCATGTCCATTCATATACTATAGATATATTCAACCCACTACCACAGGCCCCATAGATTATTTAGGCCCTGGAACTGACACCCATGATCAGGGGACCTGGATCTGTCCTATTCTAGTTTCCCAGCAATAAGTCTGTTGTCCATGAGCTCCCCCTTGTTCAGGTCAGGTGTTTCTGTGAGTTTCTCCAGCTTGGTCTGGACTCATTTGCTCAACACTCCTTACTATCTGAAACTAGATTCCAGAAGTTTGTCTCATTGTTTTGCTGTAGGTGTCTGCTTCTGCTTCCATCACCTGCTTGGTGAAGGCTATAGGATGTCATATATGGTAGTCAAGTATCTCATTATCAGAGAAGGACATTTAAGGTGACCTCTCGACTAGTGCTTAGACTGGTAGTTGGTGTCATTCTTGTAGACTTCTGGACATTTCACTAATGCCAGATTTCTCTTTAAACCTATAATGGATCCCTCTATTATGGTATCTCTTTTCTTGTTCTCCTCTATTCTTCCCCTGACATAATCTTCCTGTTCCATCAAGTTCTCCTCTCCCCTCCTCTTCTCCCCTTCTCATTTCCTAACTCCCTCTCCCATGCTTCCAATTATCTCATGAGATCACGTCCCTTTCTCCTTCTCTGGGTGATCATCTATGTCTCTCTTAAGGTTCTCCTTGTTTCCTAGCTTCTCTGGCAGTGTGAATTGTAGGCTGAAATCCTTTGTTCCGTGTCAAAAATCCATATATAAGTGAGTACATAACATGTTTGTCTTTTTGTGACTGGGTTACCTTACTCAGCAAGTTTTCTTCTAATTCCATCCATCCATTGTGAATTTTAAGATTCCATTATTTTTTCCACTGAGGATTACTCAATTGTGTAAATGTACCATATTTTCTCTATCCATTATTCAGTTTAGGGACATCTAGGTTGCTTCCATGTTCTAGACATTAAAAATAATGCTACTATAAACATAGTTGAAAAGATGACCTTGTTTCAATGTCCATCTTTTGGCTTATGAGTAGAATTGCTGGATCTTGTGGTAGACTGATTCCCATTTTCCTGTGGAACCGCCATACTGATTTCCAAATTGGCTGTACGAATTTACACTCCCATCAGGAGTGTAGGAGTGTTCTTATTTCTCCACATTATCTCCAGCATAAACTGCCATTGCTGTTTTTGATTTTTGCCATTCTAACAGGATCAATATGCTACTTCAGAGTTGTTTTGATTTGCATTTTTTTGATGGCTGTGTATATTAAGCTCTTTTTAGTGTCTTTCTGCAATTTTAGATTCCTCTACCTATAAGTCTCTATTTAATTCTGTATCCCACTTTTTAATTGTTTTTTTTTTTGGTGTTTTGGTGAGGATCTCCTTGTCTTCTTTATATATTTTGGAAATCATCCCTGTATGAAATGTGGGTTTTATTAATATCTTTTTCTATTCTGTGTTGTTGTGTTGTTGAATATATCCTTTGCATTACAGAAGCTTCTCAGTTTCAGGAGGTCCCATTTATTAATGGTGGATCTCAGTGTTAGTGCTACTGTTGTTATGTTCAAGAAGCATTCTACTGTACAAATCCTATGAGGGTACCTCCAAATTTCTCTTCTAAGAGGTTCAGTGTAGCCGGATCTATGAGGTCTTTGAGGTTTTTGATCCATTTGGACTTAAGTTTTGTGCATGGTGATAGATATGGATTGTTTGCAGTCTTTTACTCACCAGCACCCAGTTATGCCAGCACTATTTGTTGAAGATACTTTCCTTTTTACATTGCATAATTTTAGCTTCATTGTCCAACATCAGGTGTTCATAGGTATATGGGACCATATCTTGGTTTTCAATTTGATTCCATTGGTCTATCTGTCTTTTCAATTATTTTTCTATGTATTTTGTGATTGAACATCAGTTATGTTGTATTTATCTGAAACAAAAGGAATTATAAGGAGATTTTGATCCATAGCAAGTGATCACCTCCATTTCTGGAGAGAGTTCTAGAGCGTGGCAGTTCTGTTTTTGGAAGAAATGTCATTAGCTCGAGAGTCAGAAACAACAGTCCAATGGTCATTTTGAGGTAATTTTGTAAAAGTTGTAAAGTCTGCGCTTGTTTAAATTATATATCCATAGAATTATAAGGAGCCGAGTAACATTGTAGAAGATGACAGTTTTCCTTTCTTAAGTCATTTTTTTGGGCTTTTGACTATATATTTTTGCCTAATTTCTTGGCATTTTCTCACCAACCTCTTCATTCTTTCAAAAATAATTTACACATTTATGACTGTTGTATATTTGTGACAAGTATAGATGTCATAATATGTGAATCTGTGTACCCATTTTTTGTAATATATAACTGTAATCTAATCACTTAAGTTGAAGATGATGGACATTCATAAATTTGTCTTCATAAAATTTCTCATGTTGTCAGTTCCATAATGTTTTGTTTGGGGGGAAGTTACTGTAGAGAGGCAGATTTAGTTTTTTTCTTCTTCATATAAGATGCTTGCCTCTTCCCATTTTCTGGCATATTTGTCTTTTCCAGTTTTTGCTTAAGTGATTAATATGATTAATACATTGAAAATAAAATACATTTAAGAACTGACCTCAGCAAACAAGGCTTCCATTTAAACCCTCAGGCTTGGAGGACTTAGTAACAACCTGGGCCCTAGAACTTGGGATCTATCCCTAAGGGCCTGATGTATTGACAATAAAATAGAGCTCCTTCTCTAAAACCTGCAATATGTTTTGGAGAGCTAGTAATGGTCTGGGGCCAGGAACATTTGGAAGGGTTGAATCAAATTCTGAGAAACCAACTCTTCATAGTAGATGGAGCTATTTTTTCTGTCCTAAGGCCACTGTGTCCTTATTCAGTAATTCCCTTGGCATACCCTGTTTCTCTCATATGCATTGTTTGACTAGCCATCGCCTGAATTTCTCCTATTATATAATAGTTTTGATGGCTTCATATAATTCTCCCTTTTCCTTCCATCCTCCCACCCCATTTAAGTAATATACAAGATGCTATTCTTAATAAGAAGCTTAGTTCATCTGGGACATATCATCTGCAGTACCTCCACAACCAAGTATTTATCTTTTCTACATTCTACTTGTCCTATTTTTCATATCCCTTACTACCTTCACCTCAGTCCCCTGGCACTGAAGAATGACCTGTTGTTTCAGGTCAATGGTGCACTTAACAAATTATTTAAGGAATTTCCCCAGGTGTGATTGTATTTTAATTAACCGGTAGTATACACTTCTAAGTATTTGTATTTTTCTGGATTCTGTTGTTTATCTTTAGAGAAAAGGTATGATAAATCTTTAATATGCTCTAATAAAAGCCTTTAGTCTCTGGAGCACATGGCCATAAGGCCTGTTTCAAATGTTCAAAATAAATTTTGAGATTATAAATGCATCATATTCACATTGTCTTTTCTACCTCGAAGACCTGTCATAACCCCATTGTTTTCTAGTTTGCGGCCTGTTTTTCTTTCAATCAGTTTCACACTAATATCATTTACTGTATGAATGTGACCTGTGTTTGGTTGCATGTTTCCCAGCTCTGAGGCAATGTGTTTGCTGCACAGGACATTGAGTGTGTAATGGACTGTGCACACAAAGGACCCTGTGCATTGGATAATGAACAGGATGTGCTCTCTGAGAGAGGAGGAATGTCTACTAAAATACAAACATTCTAGATTCTGGCACTGTCTACTGTGCTGGAAGGCAGAGCTGGAAGGACAGTGATGTCTGAATTATTTAATCTCTGATTAATGAGTAAGGAAGCTGCTAATATAAGTACTAGCTGGGTGGCCCTAGACAATGTGGGGTTCTGGTGAGAGATAGCTGTCAGGAGTACCATTGGCAGGTACTTTGTGGGATCTTTTCATGGTTCTCTTTTGCCTTTTCTGAAATTAGTTCTAAGAATGAACACAATCTATACCATTGTGAGCAAATTCTGCTCAGAGCAGATCTGTTGAGCTACAATTTTATTTATTATTTAGTGTTTATTTGTTTTTTAAGACAGGTTTTCTCTGTGTAACAGTTGAGGCTCTCTTGGAACTCACCTTGTAGACCAGGCTGGCCTCAAACTCACTGATATCTGACAGTATCTACCTCCCAAGTAGTGCAAAGGAAGTCACATGGCACCACTACCCCATGATCTTTCAATTTTGATGGGACTTGGAGGGAACATGAGCCAGACTATAGTTCTTTTGGTCCAGGTGATGTGCTGGGCAGGGGCCTTTGTCCTCTGTGACTCCCAGTATGGAATTACTAGGTAATGGGAGACTTTTCAGCCATGGAATGGGAGATATAATTCTTGCAGTATCACTGCCCTATGTTCACATATGGGTATTGCTTTTTGTTTCAGTGGAAAGTAAGACTGGAAAACTAAAATTCTAGTGGCTAGAAGTCCTGAATATTGCATTCCATTTTCAGTTTTGTATTACTGAAAGGTTCACATATTACACTGGCCTGTCCCTGTTACCTGGCAGAACAGGCAGTACCCTGGTCAGCCCAGGGTTCCATGGGAACTAAGTGTGCACACAGGTGCAGAGGACCCCTTTAAAATATAGACCCATGCCCGATTACATCCTCTCTACTTTTCTCTCTCTGTTCTTCTCTTCCCCCACCAACACACGAATTCTCTCTATGATGACCTGCCATGGTGGTCAGCCATTTACCATGTTTATGTTCTCTATTAATCTCGCTGCTCTGTCGGGCCTATAATAAACTGGTTAATATGTCTAATATATCTCATCTTGTGTCTCACCTTGAGCCTCCTTTTCTTTATTTCTAATTTAAACAAAAATCTAACAATTATAAATACTGCAAAGCATTTATGAACTTGTAGAAAATGGTAATGTGGATCGTCTTTCATGAATATCTGATTACAAAGCTTTCAACTTGGTGCTGCAACTAACCACAATGATGTGATTCAGTGAAGTTTAGTTCCAGAAGAGAAAAGCAGTTTCTGGTATGTAGAAATTTCTCAATGTACATGGTGTTGGGCAAGTAGATATGGAAGATTCTGTTTGTGCCCTAATCCATATGGCAGGAGGCAGATTTTTTTTGTTTGTTGTAGAATAAATTTATTTGCCAGGGTCTGAAATGCCTTCCCTCCCTCCTCTCTTCCATACCCAGGCCTTAAGCATTCTCATTGTGTGAATCATGAGGGGAGCTTACTCTTAAAGAAAGTACCGTGTACCAGTGGTGGCCAATGCCTTTAATCCCAGCAGGAAGGAGGCAGAGGCAGGAGAAATTTTGTGAGCTTGAGGCCAGCCTAGTCTACAGAGAGAGTTCCAGGACAGTTGGGGATACACAGAGAAACCTTGTATTGAAAACCAGAAAGATTTAAAGAAAGAAGAGAGAGAGGGGGAGGGAGGAGTACCATGAGACGTATTCTTTTGTCTACCCCAGTGAAGTAGATCAGCTCCAGAAGTGTTTCCCTGTCCCTACCAGTGATATCCCATAAAGAAGTGGTTATCTTAGGCTTCACCCAAACCTGGAAACAAATCACTTTTGCTACAAAAAGAAGCTGATGGCAGGAGGCAGATTTTAAATTACTTTTCTATGCTGTTGTGTGATTGAGCACCAGTGGGCCTGCCTTTACCTGAAACAAGGTATTACAAGGAGCTGCTGATCCAAAGAAATAGATCATGTCCATTTCTGTAGAGAGCTCTACTGCATGGGGCTTTTGTTTTAGTAAGAAATATCGTAGCTCGAGGGTTAGAAACAACAGTTGAAGGGTCACTTTGAGGTAATTTGGTAAACGTTGTGAAGTCTGTGTTTATTTAATTTCTGTACACACTGAATTATAGGGAGCTATGTAATATTGGTCAAAATCACACTTTTCCTTTCCTAAGGTTTTTTTTTTTGGTCTTTTGATTAAAAGTTGACTATATTTTCCTACCTTAGTTCTTGACTTTTTCTCACTAAACCCGTCATTCTTTCAAAAATATTTTACACATTTTTTGATTGCCATATATACCTCAAATTATGTGAATCTGTATACTTTTTTCTGTAATATAAAACTCTAATCTAATTGTATTAATTTTCTTGAAAATGGTGGGCCTTCACCAATGTGTATTCATAAAATTTCTTATGTTACCAGTTTCTTAAGGTTTTGTTTTTGGGGGAAGTTGTTGTGGAGAGACAGTTTTAGTTTTCTTTTCTACTTTATCTTAGATGCTTGCCTCTTCCCATTTCCTGTCATAGCTGTGTTTTCCAGTTGTTCCTGTCTTCATGATTAGTACATTGTCTTTGGATTTTTAAAACCTTCTTATACATTATTGTTTCTGTTGGCTAATTAGCCTCAGGTGTCAACATAACAAAACTTAGGGTCGTCTGATCT
>NW_023276808.1:8849341-8860531 GCF_003668045.3 Cricetulus griseus
GAATTGCACCCCCAGTGCAATTATATAGAGCTATGCTGTCAGGGGGAGATTACATGATCTAGAGGGGTGAATACCAAGAACTTTGTAATCAAACAGTGCAGCACAACACAGCTGCTGGTTTCCCTGGAAGGAACTTAGAAATGCTCACTGGTACGGGAGTCTATGCAGGTCTAGGCCAGCAGATTCTCTTTGAACCTGCTGTATATGCACAGATCCCAGCGGCTGCTGGCCGAGCCTGGAAAGCCTTACCTAATAAGGCTGCAGGAGACCAACTTTCTAAGATCCTTCAGGGACCATCTGAACCCTATTCTGAGTTTGTGGATCGGCTCCTGCAACATGCAGGGCGCATGTTTGGGGATGCTGATAATGCCATGGCTATAGTAAAACAATTATCTTTTGAAAGTGCCAACAAATACTGCAAGGAGGCTTTACGGCCTCATAAGACCAGAAGCCTCAATGAATATATTCAAATTTGTAGAGATATAGATGGACACCACATTATGGGACAAGATATCGCTTCTGCCATGCAGGGTAATAAGAGGATCGGTGGGGGGGCAGATTTAAGACATGTTTTGGATGTGGGCAAGGGGGTCACTTTAAGAAATTTTGTCCTGTTAAAGACTCTTTTGCACCTCCTCACCCAGGGCCAGGTCTTTGTCCCTGATGTAAAAAGGGACATCATCGGGCAATAAGTGTAGATCAAAGACTGATGTACATGGTAACCCTCTACCACTCCCAGGAAATGGGAGTCTGGGTCCGCTCCGGGCCCCTTATTCTCAGGTGTATGAAGCCCTAGATACACCTGTTTCCCACCCTATTCAGGTCCTACCCCGGAGGAACCCCTTTGTATCCAGGACCTTGTCAGAGGTACCCCAGGAATCACAGGACTGGACCTCTGCTCCTCCTACATAGCAGTATTGACCCTTCAGATGGTACCCCAAGCTTTGGACATGGGAGTTAAAGGCCCTTTACCACCGGGCTCAATTGGGTTGATTTTAGAAAGGAGTAGTGCTCTACTTTAGGGAATTAGGGTCATTCCAGGAGTGATTGATTAAGATTCTGAAGGAGAGATCAAAATAATGGTGGAAGCTGGCAAGGGAGTCACTGTTATACCCCAAGGAGCTAGAATTGCTCAGTTAGTTCTGTTCCCTAAATTTACGACTAATAACCCCTTCCTTAAGCCTCTAAGAGGAGAAGGGGGGTTTGGATCTATGGGACCTATGGCATTTTGGGTGTCCACTCTGCAGTACAGACCCTTGATGACCCTGACTATTGAAGGACGGGCCTTTTGGACACAAGTGCAGACATGTCTGTCATTTCCCTCAACCATAGGCCCAAGGCATGGCCCCTGAAAGAATCAGATAGTAGCTTACAGGGTATAGGCCTAGCGAAGTCACCTAGTAAAAGTTCCCGACTACTAACTTGGAAAGACAATGAGGGACATTCTGGAATATCTCAGCCTTTCATTTTGCCTCACATCCCGATCAATCTGTGGGGCAGAGATATCCTAGAAGTCATGGGGGCCGTACTGACCACACCTCCTGTGCAGCACATGCTTAGAGAGCAAGGCTACTGCCCAGGAAGAGGGATTGGAAAGAATTTACAGGGTGACCCCCTGCCTGTATCTGATAAACCCCCAGTGCAGAGATCGCTTGGAGACCAGAGAGGATTGGGGGATTTTTAATGGGGGCCATTGTTCAGCAGCCTCACATACCTCCAATTCCTATCACCTGGAAAAATGATGAACCCTTTCGGTAGAACAATGGCCCCTATCTAAAGTAAAGTTGGAGGCTGCTCATGCCCTGGTCCAGGAGCAACTCAATGCCGATCATATTGTCCCTTCTACCTCCCCCTGGAATACTCCCATATTTGTTATTAAGAAAAATTCAGATGAATGGAGGCTGTTACAAGACCTGAGAGAGGTTAATAAGACTATGATGCTCATGGGTACCACTTAGACAGGGTTGCCAGCCCAAGTAGCCATACCAAAAAATTGGCACTTGCTTGTGATAGACTTAAAGGACTGCTTTTTCAAGTTCCTGTTATCCTATTATTTGCCCATTCAGGATTGCCTCACAGGCCTGGGAACTTGAACTTGTGATTTGGGTAGTTTTCCAACATGCCTGATGACTAGTATACAAGCCCCCACTCTTGTTGGAATAAAGGGCATTCTTTCCCTGCAAGAAAGACCTGCTGTCTTGTCTTTAATTAAATCCCCAAGTCCCTAGCCCTATACTATCGAAATGTTGTAGTGCAGGCATTACTCTTTGGAGCCAAAGATCTCAGGGCTTGGCATGAGATCTTAGGCCATTCTTGGCCAGCCACATTGTTGTATATTAACCTTTACATAGCAGTTCCTTAGAGCCTCAGGTCAAGAAAAGAAACAACTTGACCCAGTCCTCCACCCACAGGCTCAGTCACCTAGGAAAACCTTCCTGGACCTCTTACTCATGAACACTTTACCTTGCCAAACTTCTTATTTGGGGCTTCCAAATATCCTGCCTACAATAAAACCTGGTGCACAAACAACCCATTCTACCCCTGCCCATATCCTGCTCTACTGATTATATAAGCTAGCCTGAGAAAAATAAAGTTTGCCACTTGATCAGAATCCTGTCTTGTGGTCGTTCTTTCTGTGTCTCTTGTCCCCATTCCGTATCCCTGACTCTCTTGCCCCAAGTTGAAGTCCTGTGAGTTGGGACAATTGATAACTTTTGGGGTGATGCTGCTTCTCTTGGAAGCAGCTCTATCTGATCTTTTACCTGCAAAGCGCTAAGGGCTGGGGCTGCTTTAATTGCCACAACCAAGGAATTCCACGTCTCGTGGTATGTATTGTGTGTAATCTTAATATATATAAGTAAATATCTTTCATTGTATATCCCTTTTGTTCTATACACCTATTATAAATATGTCCAATCTCCCTCTTTCCCCTTGACATCATAATCTTATATCCATCTTAAGGACTCTTAGAGGTGGGCCACGTGGGCTTTGCTTTGACATGGAGACTGGTACAGCCTCACAGCCCAGACAGCACAGCCATCAACCAAAAACTAAAGTGTAAGGCTCAATCGGGGAATAAGAGGGGCACTTCCGGGGACTGGGGAAATCTGACCAACCTTTCCTAATGAAAATTCCCGATATCCTCAGTGGTGATGGACTTACAGCCTGTTTGACCTTTGTATTTTCAAGTTCTAGGTCAGATTTGGCTCTCTGCTGTTGTACTAAATGATTTTTCCCTGTGGTGATTAAAATGTGGTAATACAGCAGCTGAGTCTGCTTAAACCATCTCCCAAAGCAGACTGACTCCCCTGCAGATCCAGGGCTGTGCTTTTTTATTGCCAGTACCTCAACAGTCCTGCCCCAGAGATCTGTCCTTTCCGTCTGAACTCTGGCCGGTCTTTTCATAACAACGGCCCCTTTGTTCCACTTCAGGAAAGGAGCTTTGATTCCTTGTTGCATAGCTGTGATAGTGAGCTCACCACCACTCACCAAAGTTTGTAGTCTCCCACTTTCCTGTTTCCTCTCAGCAAAACCAAAGCACTATCTATTGTTTCCTTCTTGCTTTCCCCACTATGCCACCTGTGGTGGTAGCCAGCACCTTCCTCACTGGGCCACACCTCCCAGGCTTTTCCCAGGAAACCCAGCCAAGCATCCAGAAAAGCAGAATTCTGTACATAATACCCATTTAATCTCATCTTGGTGTAAAGGGTGGGGCCAGGGCTGGGTGGTGAGTGTCCCTTAATGATACGGGATGTAGAGTGAGGGTCTGGGGAGGTGTTGCAGAGCCCTGGAAACAGAAGGAGTGAGGACTAAATGCTAGGGATCTTTGAAAATTTTACTGAGGTTACCCGAGGTCCGAGGGACAAGTCCAGTGTGCATGGCAGGAAACACAGAGGCAGAGGTGCAACTTTCTCCTAAGGTACTGCTGCATCACCCATAGCCCACCATGTCCTCCCCGGGATCTGCAGAGGCCTGAGTGCCTGGCTGGGTGTATAACATAGAGGTCCGCACAGGGACACAGCAGTCCAAGCGGGGATCTCTTAGTGGTCTTCCAGCTTCTGGGGAGGGTCTGTGGTTTCCCCAAGGCTGAAAAGTTACAGCCTACAAAACTGTCCAGCTCCAGGTTCTTCCACGAGGCATTCCGCCCCCAGAGTCAGGCTCAGTCCCTGCACCCACAACAAGGTGAGAGTTCCCTTGGGAGGCAAAGGTTGCAGGCCTCAGACCTTGTAGTAAATGTTGGCAGGATTCTGTGCGGGCATCTCCTGCACGATGTACACTGGGTGCCCATAGTCTCCGCTGACCTTCTCATAGTGTGGGCGGGAGACACTGTCTGCAATCCTTAGCGGTATGAGAACATCACTGGGTTCCCAGCCAGAGTTGTTGCCACCTCGTTTGGGTGTGGTACTGTGCTGTGGAGAGTGTTTGCGGTGCCTCCTGCGGTTCTTGAGCAGCAGTACCACCAAGGTGATGATGATGACGATGACGATGATGCATCCTGATGTGATTCCCGTGAGTAAGGCCACTTTGGAACCCAGGAGGTTGTTGGCGGATTGCCCTGCGCTGTTGCCTTCAGTGCTGGTACCTGCACAGTAGCAAGAACAGCCAGTTACTGTAGTTCTGAGACTCTGCCCTCTAGCTTGCAGAAAGAACGCTCCAAATGCAAACAAGTAAGCATGGCCAATGCTCAACTCACAGGGTGAACTGGACAACAGATCACCTGATGAGGTGAAGGAGCTTCAAAGGTCCGACACTCACTCACCAGGCCTACCACTTCCTAAAGATTAGACAGAAAATCTGGAACATCCCTAGTTTCAACACTTCAGGATGCATCAGTAACTGAAACACCTGGTGAGCTCTGCTCTTGTGACTGTAAGACACTGAGCGGGCTGAATTAATCTGTCTTAGTGGCAGAGTTAATATTGACTCACTGGGAGCAAAGACCCCAGGAATCTGTGCCCACAAGTGAATCCCACTGGTTGGGATGTGTTTTGAGGCTCCTCTGCCTATAGGGGTTCTAAGAAAAATGCACACCATAGACACACAGCCCCACTACACTCCTGTCTCTGGATTTGGTTACACAAAAGGGCTTGTTGTTGAATTTCTCCTGTTTGTACCAGCTTCTAGCTCTGGACATCTTGTTGGATCATTATTCCTGGCTGATCCAGCAGGAATGCATCTACATGAAGAAGAAGTGATTAATCATGGCACAGACATCTGACAATGTAGCAAGCTTCAGGAGTTGCAAAGATATCTCAAGAGGCATGAACAGCAATGAACATAAGACTCTTTATGCAAAGCACTGAGAAATACAAAAATATAACCTTCCTTTTTAGTCAGAATGGTTATAGTTAATTGTTAGGTTTAGATTAAGAGGCCATTTGTGGAAACTATAGGGATTCTTGCATTTGGCAGTCAAAGGATTCCAGATGACATTTCAATTTCACTAAGCAAGTTGATTACAGCTATACTAGTCTCTAATTAGAATAATTCTTTGTTTCTTCACAATAGGTTATTCTACATAAAAACACAGCTCTTGGTTTGTCCAGACTTAAAAATGAAACAAGGAAGCAGAGCCAGTGTTTACATAATAGACACTTTGATTGTTTTTCAAAGAGGTGTTCTGCATTGTAAAGAGATATATATGTATCTGTGGCAGCACACAGACACCCTGTTTCACTGGCCTGAAATTTTAGAGAGATCTAAATGAGAAAAACTGAGCATGTCAGTTTGCGGGACTCAACCAGTGGTTCAAAGTGCAGAAAATGGTCTGCCTACAAAACTAACAAGAGCGGTGATGGTGAGCATCAACCCAAGTGCCACGCTAGCTGGGGGCTGTACCAGCTCACAGTGGGGTCACAAAGCAGCAGTTGATCTTTACCTTGTCCAACTTTCACGATGATCTTCATGGCTCTTGTCTTGCACACCCCTCCTTCCTGGTTATGCAGGCCTTCCAAAGACCCATTGGATGTAGCTGATTAAAAATAAAATGGACAAAAAAATAAAGAACAAATCAGGAAATCAATAAGATTTCATGAACATGAAATGTCTGTAAACAATTTGAAAAATAAGAATTCACTCATTGTCACAAGTTTTCTGAATGTATGGGATGCTGAAAGCTGAAAAGAAGTAAAAAAATAAACAAAGAGAAATGGATCTTGGAAACATTGTGACATGTAGGCTACCTGCTTCTAAGTACAATTAAACACACCTTCCCATATACACATGATTTAGTATTACTCTATAGGTAAAAGGGATAGCACCTTCCTAAATACCCACCAACTCCTAGGTGGAGTGAAACTAGAAAGTGCAAAAGAGCAAACATGATAATTTCAAAACTTGGTAATCATCTCCCAACTTCTGCTTCCTCCACTCCACACCGCCTGCTTAAAGAACAATGAACTTGATGCTATGCTTGTCAAACCTCCAAGTTCTGTAAACACTATTAGGGGAGCCTTCTGACACCCCCTTGCTCCTTCCTCCAGCCAGGAATGTGCTGAAGTAGCATACTAGAACTCAAGTCTTCTGAGTGTGCATGCTCATCACCGTGTAAGTCCCTGCAACCATGTGTTTTTATCAACCCCCATCAACCACTTTAGCCAAGTTTCCTGCTAGGGAAAACTCCAGCTGGACAGAGAGTTTGCACACCCCATTCCCTGTCTGGGTCTTGGGACAACATGGATATAAACAGGTGGGGGCAACATTGGCCAGCTGGGCTCCTTTTCCACTTTAACAATGAGGGTAGAGGGGAAACACAACCCTTCTACCAATGTCTTTCTGTCTGTCTAATCTGTTCTGTCTACACACATTGCTGTTTGTCCTTAAGCCAGTGAATTCTCTAATGGCTTTGTAACTAAAGCTGCAAAGAGATGGGCTGGCAGGCTGTGTAAGGAGGAGCAGGCTTTCAGTTTACAGTTCAAGTTTGAGAAGGAGGAGAGGGTGGAAGGTGCTGGATGCTGCTTCCCCTTGAGTTCAAGGGGCAAGGAACAAAAGTGTTTTATAGACACTCCTGTAATTTTAATCACCTTCCACTTTCTCTATCAAAGTCCTGTCAGCTAACACTATACTCAGAAGAGAATGACAAATGGACAGATGTTCTGGAAATTCTTTCAGCCTGGTTGTTTTGTTTTGTTTTCCAAGCATACCACCACCAAAGAGCTCCAAATGCCTTCATGGTTTGTAGAGGTTTGTAACTAAAAAACCAGATATGAATTCACTTCTTTGTTCTGGAATTATGAATTTCTATTCTCAGTATATTCCCCCAAACAAAGGGTGCCTCTTCTCCGGAGAGTGCACTTAACCTTGGGTCTTATAGTTGCATCTCTTTCCTCAGTCTTTGCTGATACTAAGCTGTTTCTGGGAAAATAGGTAATAGTTGTCATAATAACTTTTTCGATGAATTGCATTAAGCTAAACAGTATGCACTCACAGACTTAAGAAAATGCTTCTCAGATGAGTCAAAATAAAGTTCTAAATAGACTGTGTGTTTGAGAACCTAAAAAAGGGCCTTAGTTTTTTACTGTGTTATCATTTTCCTTATCATCTTTTCCCATTTGCAAAAAGTGGCTCAGCCACAGAGCCTCTCTGCTAATGCTTCTCACAGTGTGGGGTACTTTGAGCACAGTTTCTGGTGTGGTCTTGGTCAGTGTGGAATTTTCAGTTATTGCTTACAGTGTTTTCACTTCATTTCTCAGATATCAGAATATATATTCATAGAGAAAAAGAAAAAAGTGATATGATTCGTGAAAGTACCAGTCAAATGTCAAGTTTGCTTAATTGGAGGAGAATGCCAAGTTCTAGACTTAGGATAAGACACCCCATGATAAACCACATCCTATTGAAAGTTAAAAATACAGCTTTCTTTTCCTGGTAAATGTTTGAACACTCGTGGGAATAGGACAGTGATTACTGAAAGCCAAGCAGTGTCCAGGGAGGACTACAGTTCTATTTGGCTTAATCTCAAAGGGAAAAGTCAGATTCAAATGGAAAAGAATACCAAGAGGAAGGCAGGCTGGGAAAGTCCAACACCTGCAAGCCAATGTATGGACCCTAGCTGAATTCTGCTGTGTGGCTGGTGACAGGCATAGGACACAGACACACACACACACACACACACACACACACACACACACACACACACACGAGAGAGAGAGAGAGACAGAGAGAGAGAGAGACAGAGACAGAGACAGAGACAGGAGACAGCGATTGATTTTAGGCATATTTATATATATACATTAATTTGTACGCAGTGTCTTTACTGAGCCAGAATGCTTGTGTTGAGCTCCTCAGGTTTACCTCAAGCATGTCCAACACCCAACCCCAGAGGTAAATATCTCTGAAAGAATTAAAATTTATATTCAATATTTTTTTTGGCATCCAGAGACCAGGGAGGGAGACAGGGTTGAATATAGGAAACCACTAAAAGTTTTACTCCCTTAACTAACACTCCCAGGAAAAAAAAAACAGGGGGGAAAGGAAGGAAGGAAGGAAGAAGGAAGGAAGTACAGAAGTACGGAAGGAAAGAAGAAGTGAAGAAAGGAAGGAAGGAAGGAAGACAAGAAGTACGGAAGAAAGAAAGGAAGTATGGAAGAAAGAAAGGAAGTATGGTAGAAACAAAGTATGGAAGGAAGGAAGGAAGGAAGGAAGGAAGGAAGGAAGGAAGGAAGAGAGGAAGAGATGGAGGTGGGGAGGTAGTGCTGTGTCAACTTGGTGGGAAGAGTGGAAAAGACTGGGGCAAACACAGCATTCTAAACAAACACATTTTTCCTGTTTTCCTCTTTAAGTTAACTCGGAACTTGTGAAAAGACATTGGAAAAGACTGTCAAGGACTCATTAGCAATGGTTCTTAGAAACAGGAAAATTGTATGACACTGTTCAATGTGCCACAATGAAAGGTAATGGTCACAAGGAAGTGTGGGTTAGGAAACTTGTAGGGCACTTGTGACACTCATGTCTTAGTGTCAGGTCTCTTCCTAGACAGAAACTTCCTAGATGACTGAGGTGGTCAGAACTGTGCTACACGCCGGTGGTACCATCAGGTTCCTGGGCTGGGGTCCCTGTCACAGTGGGAGAGGTGACATGAGAACCCTGCTGAGGTCGGGTCTTTCCTGATTGTCTGAGAGGGGAGCAAGCAGTTTCATCCTCCAAGTGTCATGGGACTGTCTGCCACCACCATACCCTGTGCCCCACAAACTGTCGGCCAAAAGCAATCCTTGCTCTTTTGAGCTGCTTTTGCCACTGCAAAAGTAGAAGTAGTGAAGGGACCAGCTCCCCATTTCGGCAGCCATAAGAGCCGAACATGTATTTGTCTGACGTTGTCTTAGTCTGTGTTGCTAGACTTGAAAGTGAGACAAGCATGAAGGCCACAGCATTTTCCCAAGGATCAAGCACATCCAAAGATTTAGGGATTTAGGTCAAATGTGTGTATAATAAGAAACTATATAAATTATTTTTTGTCAACATTATCTTCTTTTTTTCTCCCTCCAAATTTCTGTCTATTCCTCTTGGCTATTGTTTTAAGTGTTTCATTTTGCTTTAATTTTTATCTTCATCACAATGGGCACAGCTCACAAATGCACTTCAGATATACCCCAATGAACAACTATCACCTACTCCTGAAATAACGTCACATTATTGACAGATGCAGGGGTTTCATTCAGGCAACACTCCTACACTTTACCCTTTTCCATCAGGACATAACATGACCACCCGTACTGGCTTTTGTCTGTATGCCCCATGCTACTATGGTCTGAGCTCTGCCAGTCTGGAGTGATGGTGTCATGGTGAAGTGTACCACTATTACATTTTGCTCTATTGAGTCCTAACTTTGAAACACAGTTCTTGGAACAGAATGCACACTAAATGAATGAGTGGATGGAAGGTTGGACAGACAGATGGAAGGATGGAGAGAAAAAGCATCACACAGACTTACCTATAAAAACCTCAAATAAGTTCCTTAAAGAAGGTTTTGTCAGTAGAGATACTGAGTCCCTTCGTATAATTTACTTATTTCAATACCATAAGAATCCTGGCAGGTTTGCCCCTGTGGAGTATTTATATTTAATTAATACTGTCACTACACGGTCCCAATTTTCAATTAATTTATTTTGAAAAAACAAAAAGAACAAAGCTTCTTAACAAATGATTTACCATGTTAATTGAAAGGAAACAGAAATCAATACGAACCTAGTTAGCTTATCCCAATTACTACAAAATAAAGAGAGAGAATTATAGTTACATATGATGTAGTAATCTTTGTTCTTCTGAAATTCTAGACCTCAGAAATTAGGGCTGAATTCTTGAAACTTGATGGTAAATTTCACATCTCGGTGTGGTCGGGAACAGTTGAGCAGGGTTTTTTTCTTCTTCTTAATAATGCATCTGTCTGCTTGGTCTTTATCAACCATATAAACTTTATAATACTCATACTGGCCAACAGTTTTAGAGTCCACTTTTGGGCAAATAATATCCAATTTGTCTCCTATCTGTGGGTATAGTACCAGGCCTTGTCCAGGTAGAAATCTAAAAAGCATAAAAGAAAAGCCACTGAGTTGGTAAAAGTGAACACCCTTAAAGACAGGCATCAAAGAGCCTACACTACAAATCACCCCCACCATGACATGTCAGTGCTGTACTTTAGTTCACCAAGGGTGTCTTCATGGGACAAACGCTTTTAGGAATTTACCTCAGAAAACAAAAGGATCAACTTTTCCCTTCTTTGAGCCTTCAGGCTGTCAGGCGGCAACAGCCTGCTGACACTGGTCCTCGGCCCCGGGCTTGTAATATCCCAATAATCTTCTGTGAAACTTTACAACTCTTCCCTCTTCCCTGGTGAGGAGTCAGACTTCCCACCTGCTTGTTTTTTAACCATTGGCCTCTCAGTTCATTAGGACCAGAGACATCTCATCAATTCCGGGAATGGCGCGCGCCCAGAACCTCTGCTGTCCTGGTGGTTTCCCTGAGCTGTGTGGATGTTAATTCACAGACAGGTTTCATCAAGAGAGCTTCAAATTACTCATCATAATTAGTCACTGATAGAACGCCCCACACGTCAGTCACTCACAGAACCCGCCCCCACATGTCTGTCACTCACAGACCCCACCCCCTCCTATCAGTCACTCACAGACCCCGCCCTCACATGTCAGTCACTCGCAGACCCTCGCCGCCCACAGTCAGTCACTCACATAGCGCCGA
>NW_023276808.1:8861031-8877585 GCF_003668045.3 Cricetulus griseus
ATCCCAAGCTGTTACTGAGTCCGCCCAGGCTGAGGGCTTAAATGAAAGCCTTGCTTGATGAGGTGAGTTCTTAACACAACTGTGTTTTATTTACAAATAATTCTTACCTGGTGTCATATTACCCACCTGACAAAACTGTGTTTATTCTGAAGAAAAGAAAAACCTAGAATGTTCTGACATAAGGATTTAAGTTATTTTGTGTCCCTGTAATGCCTCCTTGTCCAGCTTGTTAGATGCCTGTTCTTCGATATGGTGATGGGCCTGGTGGCTGATGGTAAATCAGGGGTAGATACTTTGCAATGGTTTGGAGCCAAATGTCTGCACAATGCTGATGAACAAATGTGTATCCTAGCATCCAAACAAGGCTGGTTAGAATGTACTTACCTTTGGTTGTTTCACAGGCAGTCCTCCCACAGCTCAATTCGATTTTGGGAGACATTCTATTTCCTAAGCATTGGTAAATCCTTTATATCAACAATTCTACTCTCCTAATTAGGAGTAATAGAAGACTGCTACCTAACACATGAGTTGCCTCTGGACAACATGCACAAAATTAACGATGAATGGAGATTGCATGTAAATGTTAAATGCAGAGTGTTGAATGTCAAGAAAATACTGGAAAAACTAGGCATCTCTGAGATAGGCAAGCTGCTTTCCATATATTCTACAAGAATCTTTTAGTTGTGCCAGGCGTTGGTGGCAAACACCATTAATCCCAGCACTTGGGAGGCAGAGACAGGTGGATCTCTGTGAGTTCAAGACCAGGCTGGTCAACAGAGTGAGTGCCAGGATGGGCTCCACAGCTACACACAGAAACCTCCAAAAATCCAAAAAAGAAGAAAACAGCCTCTATAAGTTGACTAGAATCCTGCTCCTATATCCATCTCCCTGCTCATAATACTCTGATCAAATTAAGCCTGCAGAGCAAAATTAGTGAGAGACCTCCCCCTAGGTCAAACAATTTACGTGGGCCACATGGGATTTCCCAAGGCAGGGTATCTGGCCTCACTCTCCCCACAGATACAAGGAGGATGCAACACACTGTCTGCCACACCTCAGCATCTGACCCTCCCCATCTGCAGACAGCATCCCCTAGCTCACCATTTTGTGGTTTTCCAGATCACTGAAGCTCTCCTCTCAGCTCCCTGCAGCAGCAACTGCACCACAGCAAACAAAACCGCTGTCTCCTCTTCAAAGTCAAGCCTGTGTGAGCAGAAGAGCCCTGAACCTCTTCTGACTGGCACGTCTCCTGGAGGGCCTGAGTGGATAGTGAGGCTTGAGTGACAAGAACACCTCCCATAAGGTTAGAGTATGCTTAAAGACACAGTATTGTGGTTCCTGGCCATGCCTCCCACACAAGAAAAACCCTTTCTCTAGAACTGCAACAATATTCATTTCAATAGCACTGGCCCCAGGCTAATTTGCAGACCCTGAAACCTTCCTGGTCTCCATAGGAACTTTCCGTTGTCCTTCAGGATATAATTCAAAAGTTTCTACACACCAAAGAACATCCCTGAGGATGCAGCAAACCAAACGGTACCAAATCAAAATGAATTAGGAAAAGCTCACGTAGCAGACACAGCACGGGGATGGAGCAGATCACTCCACAGCCTCCTTTTCTTCATTACACTGCCCCCTCCCTCTCTTGCCCTCCCTCCCTTCCCTGCCCTGTTTTCCACCGCTGCAAAAAATCACAAGTAAGAGTCCTAAGGATTCTAACATCTCAGGAAGGAAGCCTAGAGGCAGGAGGATGGAAGCATGGTTGATTGGGAGTGCAGGGCACACTGGGAAATGCAGTGCCAAGCCAGCTCTCTTCAGGGAGCTGGAAAACTTCCATAGGAACCTCTGGCTCCCCAGGCTGCCTTTGCAAGTGAATGAGCTAGTGAATCAGTGAATCAGTGACTGAGAGAGCTTAGTTAAGGAGTGAACTGAATGCAGGCAGCAGCCAGGTGGGGAGCAGTCAAGTCAGTGATGCACTTTAGGAAGTGGGAGGTGTCAAGCAGGGTGGGGAAATTGTTGTGATGGGGGAGGGGTGTTCATTCTTGAGCTCGCCAACACCTGCATGCTCCCTCCCACCCAGGAATCCACGAATGAAAAATAGAACAAATAAATGAATGGATAAATTAATTAACAGATGAATGGATGTATCCGGCATTATGGCATGCACCACCACACTCTGGCAATGACTAATTCATTAAAGAAAAAACTTTTAATTTGCCTGGCTTGCATTTTCAGAAGTTTTATATTAAGTATCTTCATGTTGCAACATGGTAAAATGCAGGCAGAAAGGGTGGTATAGAAGGAGCTGGGCATTACACATCTTGACCACTGGCAATGGGAAGTTGTCTGGGACACTGTTCATGGCTTCAGCATATATAAGATCTCAGTATACACACCCCCAGTGACACACTTGCTTCAACAAGTCCATACCTACAGCAACAAACCATCCTCATAACAGTGCCATTCCCTATGAGCTTATGGGGGGCAATTACTAGCTCGGGTACTATGCATTAAGGTTCACAAGGAAGTATGATATGACCTTTTGTATGAGTAAATGAGCATATCCTACTGAGAAAGACTACATTTGAAGTTTGTTTTCAACCAGAATTTATTAGACAACGGAAATCTTCTGGGGCACACATAAGGCCCCATGATTAATTATATGAAGTATTCAGCTTTCATTTCAAACAATTTGGGAATAATTAACACAGTGTTCATTATCCTCAAATTGGACAGAAAGGCTAGCGAGGAATTTCTTTAACACCAGTTTTATATTTTGAGAAACTTGTTTTAACAACTTTGCTTACAATGACTTGTACATATTAAACTTTTACTTTTCCTCCATTTTCATGTACCTAAAGTTAAGCCATACCATCATTAATTCCAAGGCATTGTACTATATTTTTGTTATTAATGTTCAAACATATTTGTGCATCAGAATCCTGATTGTAATTGAAGGAACCAGCTTCCCTTTCGGGAGCCATAACTTGTGCTTCTATGACCTTGTTCTAGACACTAGAAAGTCAGATGCCTGTCTTGTGACAAGGAACCAATCAGAAGTTAGCTGGTGGCGCTATGCTTTATGACCCTGGGTGTGCTTTACGGACAAGCGCACAGCAATGATGTAGAGAGCATAGCAACCACCCTGGGAGGGCCTATGGGCCATAACAACCAGTTGACCAACCAACACAGGGCAAGCCCTCCAAGCCTGGAGGCACACCAATCGTGAGCCTGTGCGTACCCCTAGACACTCCCCTTACGCTGCCCTAGAAGACATGGGAGCCCCTAGGAGCAGTCTTCTCTGGCCCTCCGCCATGGCGGGTGGGTGAAAGACCGGAGCTAACATGGGGTTAGCTCGTTAAATTACAATAAAGCCTCGTGCAGTTTGCAGCAAGCTCTCGAATCCGCCTGGTGATTGGGGTCACCGTGAACGTGGCCTGGGACCCCGGATACTTGAGTTTTCGGGGGGTATAATACCTCAACTGAAGAATGGACAGAGAAAATGTGGTGCATTTACACAATGGAGCACTACTCGGAAGAAAAATAATGGAATCTTAAAATTCACAGGCGAATAGATGGAAACAGATGAAAGCATCCTGACTGAGGTAACCAAGTCACAGAGAGAAAAACACGCTACTTGCTCTCTTATATATGGGTTTTAGACACGGGACAAAGGATGAACAGCGTACAATCCACACCACCAGAGAAGCTAGGGAACAAGGGAAATCCTAAGAGAGATCTCATGGTCTGCCAGGGAAGGGGACACGGACAGGATCTCTTGAGCTAATTGGGACCATGGGGGAGGGGAGAGTTAGGAGAATGGAGAGGGAAGCAGAGGGCGGGAGAGGAGGACTTGAGGGAGCAGGAAGTTTGAGACAGCGGAAGAATAGAGGACGGCAGGAAAGAACACCCCGTGACAGACAGAGCCGCTATAGATGTAAAGAGGAATCTGGCTCTAGGGAAATGTGCAGTGACGCACAAGGATGACGCCAGCTGACAGTGTGAGCAACAGTCAGGAGTTTCCCTTAAACGCCCTTCTCTGATGATGAGACGCTGACTCCCTTATTTGCCGTCCCAGAGCCTCCATCCAGTAGCTGATGGGAGCAGAAGCAGACAGGCTGATCATGATTGACAGGCCCCGCCCCTCCCACCCCCTCAGGACCTTGAGCATCATTAATTCACTCATCTCTGAGTCCCCCTTGAGTGTAATGGATGGGAGAGGAAACCGGAAGTCCCGCCCACAGCGCTCAACGGAAGCTCTGTATTTTTTCTCCCCCCGCCCTGGACTCCGGGTGGCGGTCGGGAGCGGAACCTTGTTGCTATCCAGCGCTGCCGCGGGGACGGACGGGAAGCGAAGGGCACAGGCAGGAAGTGTGAGTCTGAGGAACGGTAAATGAGTCGCGGTGGAAGCAAACCGGTTTCCGGCCCCGGTGGCCCCCCCACCCGCCCCAGAAGGATTCGGTAACGCACCGGAAGCGGGGAGTCGTGCGTTTCTCAAGCGGGATTCGCGACGGTGCTCGCGGAGCCTTTGCGGAACTGGAAGACCGGTGGCCGTAGCGATGCTGGTGCGGTATCTGAGAGCGGACAGGAAGTCGATAGTGCTGGCATCCGAAGCCAAAGGGAAGTCGGGAATCCCAGGACTCACAAACCCAGTTCCCGTCAAAAGCAGCCGTTCTTCCTGCGGGGTCGGAAAAAAGAAAGACTCTGACAGGAAGTTGGTAGTACTGGCAAGCGAATCCAACAGGAAGTCTGGCGTGCTGGACTCACAAGCTGAATCCCCATCACTGGAAGGCGGCCGGTCACTGTGCGCGGTAGGAACAGAAAGACCGGGACACGAAGTCGCTAGTTCTGGCAGGCGAAGCCATCCGGAAGTCTGGCATCCTGTGCGCAGAAGCCAAATTCCCGTCACAAGCAGCCGCTCATTTGCAGGCGCGGAGTCGCTTGTCCGTAACCGGAAGTCGGTAGTATGGGCGTGCTGAAGCCGACCGGAAGACTGGAATGCTGGGACTGAGCAGCAGTCACTGGAAACCGGGAGCTGCTTTTGCACCGAGCCAGCGTTGACTAGAACCGGGTTGCGCTGGCGACCTGAAGCCAAGCGGAAGTCGGGCGTCCTGAGATTCCAGCGAAATTCCAGTGGCTGGAAGCCAGCCGCGCGCCGTTCCCATCCATTACCAGGACTCCGGAAGTCGTTAGTGCTGGCAAGCCGAAGCCAACCGGAAGTTGGGAATCGTGAGTCTCAGAAGCCCCATTCCCCTCTCTGTAGGGGAAGCCAGAATGGGACCGGAACTCGGTAATGCTGGCGACCTGAAGCCAAGCGGAAGTAAGGCGCTGGAACTTGAAAGCGAAATTCCCGACTCTATTTCCCCGCGATCCCCGATGGCAGACCGGAAGTCTGTAGTGCTGGCGATCTGAAGCCAACCGGAAGTCGGGCGTCCGAAACTCCAGTCACGGAACAGCGTGTGTTGCCCACACCGCGGAAACCGGAAGTCGATAGTCCTGGCGAGCTGAAGCCAACCGGAAGTCTGGTGTGCTGTGCCTCACGCGGGGCGCTGGCGTCACACAGCGAGGGCGGCACCGAGTCCCAGGGCGGCGTTCTGCAGACCGGAAGCGGAAGCGCGTCACAGAGCGGGTCCGTCCCTTGGGCGGCAGCGTCGGGGATGCGGGCGATGCTTTCTGAGCTTGATCCAGGTAGCGGTGGAGCCCGCGGGCCAGCGGAAGTGGCGGGGCCATGGGCGGGACCTGCGGTAATTGCCATGTGTGGGTGAGTGATTGACTGACGGGTGGGGGCGGGTCTCTGAGTGCCTTGAATGTGTGGGGGGCATTGTGAGGTACTTGACGTGTGGCGCTGGGGTCTGTGATGACTGACTTGTGGGGGCGGGGTCTGTGATGACTGTGTGGGCGGGGTCTGTGAGTGACTGACTGTGGGGGCGGGGTCTGTGAGTGACTGACGTGTGGGGCGTTCTATCAGTGACTAATTATGAGGAGTAATTTGAAGCACTCTTGATGAAACCTGTCTGTGAATTAACATCCACACAGCTCAGGGAAACCACCAGGACAGCAGAGGTTCTGGGCGCGCGCCATTCCTGGAATTGATGAGATGTCTCTGGTCCTAATAAACTGAGAGGCCAATGGTTAAAAAACAAGCAGGTGGGAAGTCTGACTCCTCACCAGGGAAGAGGGAAGAGTTGTAAAGTTTCACAGAAGATTATTGGGATATTACAAGCCCGGGGCCGAGGACCAGTGTCAGCAGGCTGTTGCCGCCTGACAGCCTGAAGGCTCAAAGAAGGGAAAAGTTGATCCTTTTGTTTTCTGAGGTAAATTCCTAAAAGCATTTGTCCCATGAAGACAGCCTTGGTGAACCAAAGTATAGCACTGAGATGTCATGGTGGGGGTGATTTGTAGTGTAGGCTCTTTGATGCCTGTCTTTAAGGGTGTTCACTTTCACCAACTCAGTGGCTTTTCTTTTATGCTTTTTAGATTTCTACCTGGACAAGGCCTGGTACTATACCCACAGATAGGAGACAAATTGGATATTATTTGCCCAAAAGTGGACTCTAAAACTGTTGGCCAGTATGAATATTATAAAGTTTATATGGTTGATAAAGACCAAGCAGACAGATGCATTATTAAGAAGAAGAAAAAAACCCTGCTCAACTGTTCCAGACCACACCGAGATGTGAAATTCACCATCAAGTTTCAAGAATTCAGCCCTAACATCTGGGGTCTAGAATTTCAGAAGAACAAAGATTACTACATCATATGTAAGTATAATTCTCTCTCTTTATTTTGTAGGCATTGGGATAAGCTAACTAGGTTTGTATTGATTTCTGTTTCCTTTGAATTAACATGGTAAATCATTTGTTAAGAAGCTTTGTTCTTTCTGGTTTTTCAAAATAAATTAATTGAAAATTGGGACCCTGTATTGACAGCATTAATTAAATATAAATACTCAGCAGGGGCAAACCTGCCAGGATTCTTATGGTATTGAAATAAGTAAATTATATACGAAGGGACTCAGTATCTCTACTGACAAAACCATCTTTAAGGAACTTTTTTGAGGTTTTTATAGGTAAGTCTGTGTGATGCTTTTTCTCTCCATCCTTCCATCTGTCTGTCCAACCATCCATCCACTCATCATTTAGTGTGCATTCTGTTCCACAGAACTGTGTTTCAAAGTTAGGACTCAATAGAGCAAAATGTAATAGTGGTACACTTTACCATGATACCATCACTCCAGACCGGCACAGCTCAGAGCTTAGTAGCATGGGGCATACAGACCAAAGCCAGTACTGGTGGTCATGTTATGTCCTGATGAAAAAGAGTAAAGTGTAGGAGTGCTGCCTGAATGACACCCCTGCGTCGCTCATAATAATGTGGCATTATTTCAGGAATAGGGGATAGGTGTTCATTGGGGTATATCTGAAGTGCACTTGTGAGCTGTGCCCATTGTGATGAAGATAAAAATTAAAGCGAAATAAAACACTTAAAACAATAGCCAAGAGGCATAGGCAGAAATTTGGAGGGAGAAAAAAGAAGATAACATTGACAAAAAATAATTTATATAGTTTCTTATTATACACACATTCACCCTAAAGCTCTAACTCTTTGGGTGTGCTTGATCCTTGGGAAAATGCTGTGGCCTTCATGGCTGTCTCACTTTCAAGTCTAGCAACACAGACTAAGACAAGGTCAGACAAATACGTGTTCGGCTGTTATGGCTGCCGAAATGGGGAGCTGGTCCCTTCACTACTTCTACTGTTGCAGTGGCAAAAGCAGCTTAAACGAGCAAGGATTGCTTTTGGCCTACAGTTTGTGGGGCACCAGGTATCGTGGTGGCAGACAGTCCCATGCCACTTGGAGGAAGAAACTGCTTGCTCACCTCTCAGACAATCAGGAAAGACCCGACCTCAGCAGGGTTCTCATGTCACCTCTCTCACTGTGACAGGGACCCCAGCCCAGGAACCTGATGGTACCACCTGTGTGTAGCACAGTTCTGACCACCTCAGTCGTCTAGGAAGTTTCTGTCTAGGAAGAGACCTGACACTCAAAGGCATGAGTGTCACAAGTGCCCTACAAGTTTCCTAATCCACACTTCCTTGTGACAATTACCTTTCATTGTGGTACTTGGAACAGTGTCATACAATTTCCCTGTTTCTAACAACCGTTGGTAATGAGTCCTTGACAGTCTTTTACAATATCTTTTCACAAGTTCACGTTAACTTAAAGAGGAATACAGGAAAACTGTGCTCATTCAGAATGTTATGTGTTTCCTTCCATGGTCTTTGAATGCTAAAAAACATATTGAAAATAAATTTTAATTCTTTTAGAGATGTTTACCTCTGGGGGCCGGAGATGGACATCCTTGAGGTAAACCTCAGGAGTTCAACACAACCATTCTGGCTCAGAAAAGACACTGCCTACAAATTAAAGTATATATAAATATGACTAAAATAAATTTCTCTCTCTCTCTCTCTCTCTCTCTCTCTCTCTCTCTCTCTCTCTCTCTCTGTGTGTGTGTGTGTGTGTGTGTGTGTGTGTGTGTGTGTGTGTGTGTGTGTGCCCTATGCCTGCCACATGCCACACAGCAGAATTCAGCTAGGGCCTGTACTTGTGTTTGCAGGTGTTGGACTTCCCCAGCCTGCCTTCCTTTTGGTGTTCTTTTCCATTTGAATCTGATTTTTCCCTTTGAGATTAAGCTAAATATATCTGTATTCCTCCCTGGACCCTCATTGGCTTTCAGTTATCACTGTCCTTGTAACATGAGTGTTCAAACTTTTATCAAGAAAAGAAAGCTGTTTTTAACTTTCAATAGGATGTGCTTTAGCTTGAGGTGCGTTATCCTGAGTCTAGAACTTGGCATTCTCCTCCAATTAAGCAAACTTGACATTTGACTAGTACTTTCATGAATCCCGTGTCACTTTTCTTCTTTTTCTCTATGGATATATATTCTGATTTCTGAGAAATGCAGTGAAAACACTAAGCAATAACTGAAAATTCCACACTGACCTAGACCACACCAAAAACTGTGCTCAAAATACCCCACACTGTGAGAAGCAATAGGAGAGAGGCTCTTTGGCTGAGTCACTTTTTGCAAATGGGAAAAGAAGATAAGGAAAATGATAACACAGTAAAATACTAAGGCCCTTTTGGTAGGTTCTGAAACACACAGTCTCTTTAGAACTTTACTTTGACTTATCTGACAAGCATTTTCTCCCGTCTGTGAGTGGACACTGTTTAGCTTACTGCAACTCCCTGACAAAGTTATTATGGCAACTATTACCTATTTTCAGTTATTATGGCAACTATTACCTATTTTCAGTTATTATGGCAACTATTACCTATTTCCCAGAAAAAGCTTAGTGTCAGTAAAGACTGAGGAAAGAGATGCAACTATGAGACCCAAGGTTAAGTGCACTCTCTGGAGAAGAGGCACCCTTTGCTTTTTGGGAAAATACTGAGAGTAGAAATTGATAATTCCAGAACACAGATGTGAATTCGTATCTAATTTTTTTTTTAGTTACAAACTTCTACAAACCATGAAGGCATTTGGAGCTGTTTGGTGGTGGTATGCTTGGAAAACAAGACAAAACAAGACAACCAGGCTGAAAGAAGTTGCCAGAACACTTGTCTGTTTGTCATTGTCTTCCGAGTATAGTGTTAGCAGACAGGACTTTGATAGAGAAAGTGGAAGGTGATTAAAATTACAGGCGTGTCTATGAAATACTTCTGTTCCTTGCCCATTGAACTCAAAGGGAAGCAGTGTTCAGCACATTCCACCTTCTCCTCCTACTCAAACTTGAACTGTAAACTGAAAGCCTGCTCTTCCTTACACGGCCTGACAGCCCATCTCTGTACAGCTTTAGTTACAAAGCCATTTAGATAATTCACTGGATTAAGGACAAACAGCAATGTGTGTAGACAGAACAGCTTAGACAGACAGGAAGACATTGGTAGAAGGGTTGTGCTCTCCCTCTCCCCTCATTTTTGAAGTGGAAAAGGAGCCCAGCTGGCCAATGTTGCCCCCACCTGGTTATATCCAAGTTGTCCCAAGACCCAGACAGGGAAGGGGGTGTGCAAACTGTCCAGCTGGAGTTTTCCCTAGCAGGAAACTTGGCTAAAGTGGCTGATGGGGGTTTATAAAAACACATGCTTGCAGGGACTTACACAGTGATGAGAATGCAGACTCAGAAGACTTGAGTTCTAGAATGCTACTTCAGCACATTCCTGGCTGGAGAAAGGAGCAAGGGGGTTGCCAGAAGTGTCCCCTGATAGTGTTTACAGAACTTGGAGGTTTGACAAGCATAGCATCTATTTCATTGTTCTTTAAGCAGGAGGTGTGAAGTGAAGGAAACAGGAGTTGGGAGATGATTACCAAGTTTTGAAATTATCATGTTTGCTCTTTTGCACTTTCTAGTTTCGCCCCCCCCAACCCCAGGAGTCGCTGGCTATTTTGGAAGGTGCTGTCCCTTTTACCTATAAAGTAATACTAAATCATGTGTATATAGGAGGGTGTGTTTAATTGCATTTAGAAACAGGTAGTCTACATGTCACAATGTTTCCAGCATCCATTTCTCTTTGTTTATTTTTCTATTTCTTTTCAGCTTTCAGCATCCCTACATTCAGAAAACTTATGACAAAGAGTGAATTCTTATTATTCAAATTGTTTTTAGACAATTCATGTTCATGAAATCCTACTGATTTCCTGATTTGTTCTATATTTTTTGTTTTTCCCATTTTATTTTTAATCAGCTACATCAAATGGGTCTTTGGAAGGCCTGCATAACCAGGAGGGAGGGGTGTGCCAAACAAGATCTATGAAGATCTCATGAAAGTTGGACAAGGTAAAGATCAACTGCTCCTTTGTGACCCCACTGTGACCAGGTATAGCCCACAGCCAGCGTGGCACCTGGGGTGACACTCACCATCACCCCTCTTGTTAGTTTTGAAGGCAGACCCTTTTCTGTACTTTGAACCACTGGTAGAGTCCCCCAAACTGACATGCTCAAATTTTCTCATTTAGATCTCTCTAAAAGTTCAGGCCAGTGAGACAGGGTGTCTGTGTGCTGCCATAGATATATCTCTTTACAATGCAGAACACTTCTTTGAAAAACAATCAAAGAGTCTTGTATGTAAACACTGGCTCTGCTGATTTGTTTCATTTTCAAATCTGGACAAACCAAGAGCTGTGTTTTCACGTAGAATAACCTATTGTGAAGAAACAAAGAATTATTCTAATTAGAGACTAGTATAGCTGTCAATCAACTTGCTTAGTGAAATCGAAATGTCATCTGGAATGCTTTGACTGCCAAATGTAAGAATCCCTATAGTTTCCACAGATGGCCTCCTAATCTAAACCTAACAAATAACTAGGATAACCATTGTTATTAAAAAGTAAGGTTATATTCTTGTATTTCTCAGTGCTTTGCATAGAGAGTCTTATGTTCATTGCTGTTCATTCCTCTTGATATATCTTTGCAACTCCTTATGCTTGCTACATTGTCAGATGTCTGTGCCATGATTAATCACTTCTTCTTTATGTAGATGCAAGTCCTGCTGGATCAACCACGAATAATGATCCAACAAGACATCCGGAGCTAGAAGCTGGTACAAACAGGAGAAATTCAATAATAAGCCCTTTTGTGAAACCAAATCCAGGGATAGCAATGTGGTTGGGCTGTGTGTCTATGAGGTGCATTTTTCTTAGAATGCCTAGAGGCAGAGGAGCCTCAAAACACATCCCAACCAAAGGGATTCACTCGTGGGCACAGATTCCTGGGGTCTTTGCTCCCAGTGAGTCAATATTAACTCTGCCACTAAGACAGATTAATTCAGCCCGGTCAGTGTCTTACAGTCACAAGAGCAGAGCTCACCAGGTGTGTCAGCTACCGATGCATCCTGAAGTGTTGAAAATAGGGATGTTCCAGATTTGCTGTCTAATCTTTAGGAAGTGGTTGGCCTGGTGAGTGAGTGTAGGACCTTTGAAGCTCCTTCACCTCATCTGGTGAACTGCTGTCAAGTTCATCCAGTGAGTTGAGCATCTGCTATGCTTACTTGTTTGCAATTGGAGAATTCATTCTTCAAGCTAGAGGGCAGAGTCTCAGAACCACAGTAAATGGTTGTTCTTGCTTCCGTGCAGGTATCAGCACCGAAGGCAACAGCGCAGGGCATTCTAGAAACAATCTGGGTTCCAAAGTGGCCTTATTCGCAGGAATCATATCAGGATGCGTCATCTTCATCGTCATCATCATCACCTTGGTGGTACTGCTGCTCAAGTACCGCAGGAGGCACCGCAAACACTCTCCACAGCACCTCCAAGCGAGGTGGCAACAACTCTGGCTGGGAACCCAGTGATGTTCTCATACCACTAAGGACTGCAGATAATGTCTTCTGCCCACATTATGAGAAGGTCAGCGGGGACTATGGGGACCCAGTGTACATCGTGCAGGAGATGCCCCCACAGAATCCTGCCAACATTTACTGCAAGGTCTGAGGCCTGGGAACTTTGCCTCCCAAGGGAACTCTCATCTTGTTGTGGGCGCAGGGACTGCCTGAGCCTGGCTCTGGGGGCGGAATGCCTCCTAGAAGATCCTGGAGCTGGACCGTTTTGTAAGCTGTAACTTTTCAGCCTTGGGGAACCACAGACTCTCCCCAGAAGCTGGAAGATTGCTAAGAGATCCCCACTTGGACTGCTGTGTCCCTGTGCGGACCTCTATGCTATGCACACAGCCAGCCACTCAGGCCTCTGCAGATCCCGGGGAGGACACGGTGGGCTATGGGTGGTCTATGCAGCAGTACCTTAGGAGAAAGTTTCACCTCTGCCTCTGTGTTTCCTTCCATGCACACTGGACTTGTCACTCAGATCTCGGGTAACCTCAGTAAGGTTTTCAAAGATCCCTAGCATTTAGTCCTCACTCCTTCTGTTTCCAGGGCTCTGCAACACCTAGCCAGACCCCTCACTCCACATCCCGTATCATTAAGGGACACTCACCACCCAGCCCTGGCCCCACCCTTTGCACCAAGATGAGATTAAATGGGTATTAGGTACAGAATTCTGTTTTCCTGGAGGCTTGGCTGGGTTTGCTGGGAAAAGCCGGGGAGGTGTGGCCCAGTGAGGAAGGTGCTGGCTGCCACCAGAGGTGGAGAGCATATTGGGGAAAGCAAGAAGGAAATATTAGATAGTGCTTTGGTTTTGCTGAGAGGAAAGAGGAAAGTGGGAGACTACAGACTTTGGTGAGTGGTGGTGAGCTCACTAACAGCTATGCAACAAGGAATCAAAGCCTCTTTCCTGAAATGGAACAAAGAGGTCATTGTTATAAACGGACCAGCTAGAGTTCAGATGGAAAGGACAGACTTCTGGGGCAGGATTGTTGAGGTACTGGCAATAAAAAACACAGTCCTGGATCTGCAGGAGAGTTTGTCTACTTTGGGAGATGGTTTAAGCAGACTCAGCTGCTGTATTACCACATTTTAATCACCACAGGGAAAAATCATTTAGGACAACAGCAGAGAGCCAAATCTGACGTAGAATTTGAAAATACAAAGGTCAAACAGGCTGTAATTCCATCGTCTCTGAGGATATCGGGTATTTTCATTAGTAAAGGTTGGTCAGATTCCCCGAGTCCCCAGAAGTGCCCCTCTTCTTCCCTGATTGAGCCTTACACTTTGGTTTTTGGTTGATGGCTGTGCTGTCTGGGCTGTGAGGCTGTACCAGTCTCCATGTCAAAGCAAAGCATACGTGACCCACCTCTAAGAGACCTTAAGATGGAGATAACATTATGATGTCAAGGGGAAAGAGGGAGATAGGACATATTTGTAATAGGTGTCAAGAACAAAGGGGATATAAAATTAAAGATATTTATTTATATATATTTTAAGATTACACATAATACATACCATGAGACATGGAATTCATTGGTTGTAGCTATTAAAGCAGTCCCAGCCCTAAGTGCTTTGCAGGTAAAAGATCAGATAGAGCTACTTCAAACAGAAGCAGCATCACCCCAAAAGTTATCAATTGTCCCAACCCACAGGACTTCAACCTGGGGCAAGAGAGTCAGGGATAGCGAATGGGGACAAGAGACACAGAAAGAACCACCACATGACAGGATTCTGATCAAGTGGCAAACTTTATTTTTCTCAGGCTAGCTTGTATAATCAGTAGAGCATGACATTGGCAGGGGTAGATTGGGTTGTTTGTGCATCAGGTTTTATTTTAGGCAGGATATTTGGAAGCCAAAAATAGGAAGGTTGGCAGGGTAAAGTGTTCATGAGTAAGAGGTCCAGGGAGGGTTTCCTAGGTGACTGAGCCTGTGGGTGGAGGACTGGGTCAAGTTGTTTCTTTTCTTGAGCTGAGGCTCCGCTATGTAAAGGTTAATATACAATTATGTGACCAGCCAAGAATGGCCTAGGATCTCATGCCAAGCCCTGAGATCTTTGGCTCCAAACTGTGGTGCCTGCACTACAACACTTCCACAGTATAGGGCGAGGGCCTTGAGGATTTAATTAAAGACAAGAGAGCAGGTCTTTCTTTCAGGGAGAATGCCCTTTATTCCAACAAGAGTTAGGGCTTTTATACCAGTCAGCAGGCATGGTGGAAAAATACCCAAATCACAAGTTCAGGTTCCCAGGCCAGTGAGGCAATCCTGAATGGGAAAATAACAGGATAACAGGAATTTGCACTCAGGCCTTCAAGGAAGGAAGAAAACAGGATGTACATGCTAGGTAAGCTCCTAGTCACAAGCTGGTCAGCAGACCCCTATGGGAGAAAAGCCCAACAAGTCCCCCTCCCTTTTATATATATATATATTAAATGAGAGTCTGTCTTAGGTCACCAGTATATCAACGTCTGCTTTACCCGTCATTGAAAAGCCTGCCCATGCCCCTCAGATCCTCTGGCTTAGGTTAGCAGATGTCCCCTAAGTCTTACCCATCATTGACTGCTCACTTGTCCTGCAGGCCCAGCCAGACCTCTGCTGAGGGGTTATCTGCTGCCAAAGAAAGCATGATTTGCTTTGTTTAAAAATGGCACTGGGTTTGCCACCATCCTATGTGGCAAAGCCAGACTAGGCCTAAATGGGTGCTGCACAGGCCTATAATTCTGAGGGCCACCAGCCTACTCAATTCCTTAGTTAATTGGCCTGTTAGCTGCAGTCCTTTTAAGAGGGAGTCTCCCAAAAGGGAAGGCACCCTGGTTTTAATAATTAGAGTAGTTAATTGAGTTGTGTGAAGATTTAAAGTGCCCAGTCATACTAAAGAATTGATATTATTTTGGGAATTTTAGGCAGAGGCAACATAATTCCTTTTCTTTTTCTGCAATGGACAATCCACTACGTGACTCAAACTAGTAATTTTCAGAATCTGTGGTGCTGTACACTCACATAGACTTTATGCAAAGGCACACATACATGGAGAGGAAAAAGTAATAAATTAATGTGAAGGAGAGTATGTTTCTACAGGTAGAAACTATTGATTATGACATCGGTGGGAGCTCATGCCTATAAGTGGAGCACTTGGGAGCCTCAGGCAACCTAGACTACACAGTGAATTGCCAGACTGCCTGTGTTACAGGGTAAGATCTTGTTTCAAGAAAAAATATGCTAGGGACCACTGTTTACACACATCTGTGGATTTGGAATTCATGAGGATTGGGCAACAGGAGGGTAAGAGTGAGGTCAATATATGCTACAAGGAGAACTTGCTTCAAAGGGACTATCAAAGCCTTCAGAATAATATATCCTTCTGCTGGGTGTGTCCTCTTATTTTGATTTCTTTTTGGGGGAGGGTCTTGAGACAGGATTTCTCTGTGGCTTTGGAGGCTGTCCTGGAACTAGCTCTTGTAGACCAGGCTGGTCTAGAACTCACAGAGTTCTGACTGCCTCTGCCTTCCAAGTGCTGGGATTAAAGCTGTGCACCCCAACAGCCCAGCATTTATTTTCATTTTCATAGTTGCGGTCAAGTTTGTCCTTGACCAGTATCTTTCAGAATTGTCCCAGAATGGAGTTAAATTGCTACAGCTGTCTTCTTCTGGGTGGTTTATTCATGATGCACAGAACCATCAGTAAACCTGACCCTAATCTCTGTTCCTTGGTCAACCAAACTTAGGAAGGCACTCTAATGATATAGGTGTGTACTTAGCAGCACAAGGCATTGGAACAAGAGGAGGAACCATGGGCATTTAGGCAACTACATCATGTAGCTTGCTTGTGCCTTCAGGACATGCTTCGGGATGATCTCTATATACCACTTCCGTTTGATAAAAGGTTGCTGAATGTCCTACTTTATGATTTGATGGGTCCACCAAGCAATTGATGGACAGTTCAGGTCACATGGTTGGGTGGTGGCCTACCATCAAATACTCAGTTTCTCCCAGAAGCTGGGATTAATGACATGTGCTCACATTTTGGCCATATTATTTGTCAAACTGATTCTATGCTCAGCAGTGCCAGACACTGAAATAAGTATAAGAGGTATTATATGGTCCCAACTCTCCAATGCTCCTTTTCTTTAATTATATTCTGTTTTCTTCTCTCTCTCTCCCCCTCTCTCTCTCTCTCC